>NW_026267151.1:3453665-3483678 GCF_000697945.3 Frankliniella occidentalis
TTACAGGGTATATCAGATGAGGTGTTTGTTAGCCTAGCAGCAATGTTACCAAGTGTTTTCAGGGTTTCTAATCCATTGGTCTTTAAAGCCTCTTCCACTCCCATTACTCCTAAAAGCAATTGATAAAAATTATTTTTCCATTTATTTTACACTAGCAAAAGCATTATTTTTAAATTCATTTCCTGCATTCCAACCTTGCTGTATAGAGGTAGAGGCTTTGTGCTCAGTGTGGTGTAATCTACTTCACTTGCATCTTTAAATGTCACTTTCGCCATCATAAACCTACATTCAAGTCCTCCATCTCACCAAACTGAGTCAAGTAAAGAATGGACATTCCTCAGTGTAGCAAACTTTGTTTGTACTATGTTTTGTGTGGTTCTGTTTATACAACCCCTTGCAAGTGATAAAGAGGTTTCTATCTATTTCGTTCAAACATACCTAGTTGTACTGTGTTGTGTGTACGGTCCCTTGCATGTAAAAAGTAGGTTTCTATCTTTCGTAGAATATTAATACTGTATTATGCCTTCCTGGCTGATAAAAATCTTGCTCGATGTTATTTAAATGCTTTTAATACAGTCAGTTTTGACACCATTGAAGGCCCCCTTTTTTTTTTTTTTTTTACAGATATTGTCATCTCTTCCATACTGTGATATTTCTACCATTAAAGAATAGTTATTCATTTTGGCACTGCTAATTATTACTGCACAAATGGATTTGTTTTGTATTTTCAATTTATTGTAATGTGATACGTGTTCAATAAAATTAATATGTATTGACATATGTTTCATTGTTATTTTCCTTATATCAAATGTTTATCAGGGAGCTGATACCAGCAAACAAGGCAAGAGCTGAGAGAGACAGAGAGACTTTGTTTTGGGCGTTTTCGGGCCTTCAGGCAACGACCCTACGCCTCATCTTGAGAACACATTATGTCGGCTATACATTCAGTATTTAAAAAGTCGCGCCTCAAGAGAAGGGTGTCTTCCTATCCTGTTTGCGGTAACGGTCAATAATCGGTCACACATAACCTGTTGCAGAGGATGGCAGGAGGTTGGTTGTTATTAGAATGGGTTCTGCTTGTACCTGGTAACGGGTATCAACAAATTTTAAACATAAGTTCTAAGATTTAAAATTGTATGGGCTTTCCTTCTTTTAATTGTGGAATAATGAATGTTCCATTGTTAGTGGAATGAGGACCTTTTATGCCTTGTATTTACTCCAACGTAAACCGGTAAGGAGTTTTAAATACTTCATTCGCGTACCTTTGTTGTTTAGCCGATTGTTGTCAGTTGGAAGATTTCGACTCACAATATTTCTTTTGTTTCTGCATGTTTAATTTGCAAAACTTTGTCGCAATGCAATGCAGTTTAAAATTGAGACCAACCGACCCCCGCACATCTTGTTCCTTTCTGAAGCTACCAGGTCATAGTTCAGAGCAGAAGCCTATTCTCCAACCATCACTCTTGTCTTCCCATTTTTGAAATTCTATCAAAAATTTGTTTGTACTATCGCCTTAACCCCCCGCCCTCCCTCTCTCTAGATTGCCATAGAATTCATCAACGATTTCAAATACCTTTCTCATAATATCCAAGGTTTTTGAGCTAAGCATAAAGAGACTTCATCTGGATTGTAATGATGTATTTCAGAAAAACTCATTCTGTTTTTAAAATTTTAGATCAAGAGATGTGGTACAGATGAGATTATTCAGTCACACAGAAGCCTAATTTTTTGAAACTTATCACCTTTACAATGGCCTCCGGCACTGATATCGAAAGCTTCATGGAAGGACCCCTCGTCACCTGGGTAAGGACTTAATTACTTTGCGGTGCTGTCTCTTAAGACGAGCTTTCTTTTGCAAATCTCACTTCATATTTATTCTCCTTTATTTATAGCTGAAATCGTGTTTAGAAAGTCCCAAATGTATTATGAACTATGAAGATTTAATAGATGGTATGGTGATCCACGAAGTAATGCTCCAAATGTATGTAGTTTAGTACCTACTAAGACTGATAGTTTAATGTTACACATCTATACTATAAACTTTATTTCAAAGCAAACTTTTTTTTCAAGAAACCCTGAGCCAGAGCATGATGGAGTAATGCCCAGCATGGGAAATCCTGCTACTCGAATTCGAAACTTAGATATTATTTTAAAAAATATGAAAGCTGTGTATGAGGTATGACCGATTATATTCTCTTGCCTTACTAAATTAACATTATTTTATCATACACATTGGTTTTGTGAAAATACAGGAGGAGCTCTGTCAAACCCTGCTTATGGTACCAGATTGTGTTGAGATAGGTCGACACCATGAATCTAAAGCTGGGCTTGAAAACATGCAATTGTTCTTGTTACTACTTTTGGGTTGTGCTGTGCAATGTCCTAATAAGGAGCGATTTATTTATCATATAAAACAACTCAGCGAGGACACTCAACATGACATTGTTGATTGTATTAAGCAGGTTTGTAAATATGTTTTCATCGTTTTTGACTCAAGTGGTTGTTTGCAAAATTATCCATAGCCCACTCATACTTAAACTTCTTATCAGGTCACAGACTCACAACGAGTTGTTCTTTCACCTGACACAAGCGAAGAAAATTTCCCTGCGGATTTGATGATGAATCATGTTCGCAGGCTTATCAAGGAAAGAGATGCATATCTTCAGGTACTAACTTTTTAATTAAAAGAGAAAAACCTACTTGAAATAATCCATAAGCCCAAAACTAACTATGACCTTTTATACCAAGCAATGGCTGAATGCATCAGTCCAGGAGAGAGGGGACACTAGTGCCAGCTCAAACAACTCAACTGTTTTGCAAAATGACTCACCTCGCAGACAAACTTCTCAGATGATCGGCAGTGATTCCCATCATCTTGCAGTTGAGTTGGCTGACTGGAAGTCTCGATTAAGAAAACAACGGCAAGAACTGTACGTCCTATTGATTCAAACTATATATTAAAATCTGAACTGTAATTGTAATTGCCAACTGTCTTTGCTTTCCTTTTATGTTAATGTCCTCTTAATATTCCAGTCTAAGATGCCTTAGATAAACATTGTTCTCATTGTTTAGGGAAGAGAAGTCAGAAGCTTTAGCAGAGAGTAAAGAGGAAGCAGAACATCATAAATTGGTTGTCGCCAAACTACGAAATGAGGTTTTACATTTTAAAATTTCTTAATCTTATCTTTTGATACATTGTTGTTAAACAAGCCTATTTATTGGGAGAGCATAATGGTTTGAAAACTTTTGTACAGATTCAAGATTTAATGCAAGAAGCTCGGTCAGCAAAGCTTTACAGAGATGAGTTGGATGCAATACGTGAGAGAGCAGAAAGAGTTGATAAATTAGAATCAGAAGTACAACGTTACCGGGAGAAGCTGAGTGACATTGATTTTTACAAGTCTCGTGTGGAAGAGCTAAGAGAAGATAACAGGTACAAGTTCAAAATTTTTACGAATTGATTGTGGTACTATTTAAACACACATAATTATTTGGAATTCTTTCTTGTGTAGAGTGTTGATGGAAACTCGAGAGATGCTAGAGGAGCAGCTTCAAAGTTCCCGAAAACGTAGTGAGCATGTCTTAGACTTGGAAAATGAACTCATCAAATGCAAAAAGCAGATAAATGAAATGGGATTGGTAAGTCGGTTTACTTTTCACTTGATCTTTTCTTTGTTTTTTTTTTTTCTTTTTTGCTAAGGCATTGCTTATTGTTTTGAAAGCATGGCGAGCTTTATTTAATTCATGACATATCAACTATGTTTTTAGGATCAAGAAGCTATTCAAGAAAGATTGCAAGAAGCATTTGAAGAAAACAAAAGATTACAAATTTTAGCTAAGAATACAATAGCAGATAATGCCCTTGACAACAACGTGCTGGAGGAGACAATGCCTGAGGGTTCGAATGACAACAGTTTGTCGGAACAGTTGAGTAGCAACGCTCAAGCACGTGCACTGCGTTTGGAATTAGAAAATCGAAGGTTACAATCCGCAATGGATAATCTTAAAGAGTCATCATTCCTTGAAAACAGCAATAAAATATTGGACCTGGAAAAAGAAAAGAAAAAGCTATCTATGAAGGTATTACATAGTTTCATAATTTCATATTGTGAAAATTTTGGTGCAACTCAATGTGACTAAATTATTTAACGCAATTTCATTTTTGTTTTTCTTAAGGTGGAACAGTTGCAGGAAAATATAAACAGAATGCAGCAGCAAAATTCTGAGTTAGAAAAGTTAGTCAAGGATGCATTACAAGATAATATCAAACTACAAGAATCTCGTGAGTCTTTCCGGTGCCGCACTGAGAAGTTAGATCAAGAACTGCAGGTCAGTAACTGTTGAATTATTACAAAAATTAAATTGAATCAACTAATTCAAACTAAATTTCAATGTCTATTCACCATAGGTTGAGCTAAGTCGTAGGGGAAATGCCGAGCATTTGGCTGAAAATTTGTCAAAAGAAAAACAATGGCTACAGAACTCTTATGACAGTCTTCAGCGTAAAGCAGAAGAGTTAGAAAGAGCTGTTGAAAGTGCTTCTCAGTTGGCTGATCGAAATCGTTTAGAGCTTCAACGCATTCCAGAATTGCAGAGACACATAGCTGAAGCAGAGAGCAAATGTCAAATGCTGGAAAGAGAGCGTCAAGTTTCACTAAGAGAAATTTCTAAGTTAAAAGAGGTCCTTGAAACAAGAGATGTGACTCTTGACAAGCGTGCAAATGAAATTGAATGTCTAGTGAAGGAAGCAACAAAATTAAACAAAGATCTAGAAGAAGCAAAGACACTTATCATCAGGTACTTTTTACGTCTAAAATTACTTGGCAATGACTTGAATAGGTCTAATTGTACCGTGTATCTTTATTTTATTTGCTTAAAATGTAGACTTCAGGAAGTTGAGAGAGAAGGACAAGATGTGGCATCCAAAGCTGCCTTAGACCGTGAGGCGCTAACTGCACTTCAGGGGGACCTAGTGGCTGAGAAAATGTGTGTCCGTCAAATCAAGGGCAGCCTCGAGCGTATTGGCCTCACGCTTGAGCAATTGCAAGATCCAGACAATGTTCTTGATAAGTAAGTTCAACTTTGTACTCTTCATTTGTAAATAGTCATTTTCTTAAAAAATTTGAAAAAATTTCAATTTCAATTTTTTTGTTTCAATCTGTTGCCCTTGCAGTATTTTAACTAGTGCAGAGGTTCAGCGAGCTGCATCCGAAATGCTTGGGAAAATTAAAGAAGATGTTTGTAATACACATAAGTCAGAAAATATTGTAATTGAGCAAACTAGGCAGGATTTAGTAGAACAGGGTGTTGTTTGTCAATGTGAAGACCTCCGCTCTGAGGTGGCAAGTTTGCAGTCTGTAGCAGAATCTGCCCACTCTGATAATGCTCGCCTTCAAGTTCATGTGGCAACTCTTCAAAGTCGTGTGTCAGCTTTATCTGCCCAACACACTGCACTGCAAGTTGCCAACACTCAACTTGTGGCTGAAAAAGATGAGGTTTGTAAACTTCTGAATCATCATTCTATTAATGATCACCGTATAATGTATTAATGTTATAACTATATTAACATTTGAAAACTTTGAAACATATCAGCTTTTAAAGCAAAAGAGTGAACAGCAACAAGCTCATGAACAACTCTTACTAGATCAAGTTACTCTTCAATCCCTTCATGAACAACTGACTGGAGACTATGAAGCACTTGTGAATGAAAGACAGACCCATTTAACTGTACAAAGGGATCTGCGCTCTGAGTTGAGGCTTTTGAGGGAAAGGTGCGCACTTCTTGACCAGCAGACTCAAAGTGAGAAGGATTCTCTCAAAGAAGCATCGCGATCGCTTGGAAATCTCCGTGCTGAACACTCCAAGCTGAAAGTGAGTACTTTTTAAACAGCCCCTTGTGGCTGTCTCTACCTGGAGATAAAGTTTCCTGTTTTGATGTAGATTCCCAATAGCCAAGCCCAGCATGGGGAAGCTTGGGTGCGCAGTGCTCATTTGCAAGTGGGTGTCACTGTATATATCCTTTTTTTCTTAGGATGATTTTCGTAACTTATTCACTGCTAGTGAAAAGCAAAGAATGGATTTCAGAGGAATTCAAGATGAACACAAACTGCTACGTGCTGAAAATGCTGAGCTCCGAATAAGACAGACTCAACTCCAAGGCGAATTGGCCAGCCAACTAGACCATATAAATTCTGTTGAATTGGAGCTCTCAAAATTAAGGAATAAGTGTGAGGTAAGCAGGCATCATTGACTCCTTAAATCTATAGATCTAACAATATTGAATCTAGTGTCTTTTATTTTTGTCATTGTATTCTTACAACTTGCTATCAGATGCTGCTGCAGATGAATACTGGCTTAGAAGAAGATCGCCGTTCTCTTATGGAGCATGTGACACAGCTGCTAAGCCAGTATCAAGAGCTTCTAAACCATTCACTTGAAGACAAAGAACACTACCATTTAGAGGAGAAAATGTATACTGACAAATTAAATAATTTGCATAGACAAAAGGAAAAACTAGAGGAAAAGATAATGGAACATTACAGACGCATGGATAGTTGTTCCACAAAGAAAAGAAGTTTTGGTGCAAGCTTAGTAAAGAAAGTCAAGAAAGCAAGCTCAGATCTCATCAATAAGGTATTTTATATCTCTTAATCATCTCACTTTATACTTTTGTGACCTATCCAAGCAAATTCATTCCACATTTCTATCTGCCTTTCTCTCCCTCTCAGACAAGCTCTGGTGACAGCCCAGTTCCTATATATGCTATTTACTCATCACACACTCCTTTAAGTTCAATAAATGACCCATATGTTTGAATTTTTGGCTTGAAATTATTGTAATGCTTACTCGAAACTCACAAACCATGATCTATCCTATAATACCTTTTTAAGTTTGTAATACCCTTCTCTATCTTCAAGTGCAAAGAAACTCCATCACCAGTTTTTTTAAATATCAAATAGGTGATACGATTTTATGAGCAAACCAATGCATACATTTAGATATTTCTAACAACTTTCATCAATTACAGAGTCGCCGGTCTTGGCATGAAGATGCTCGAAGTGTAGAGATTCAACCTGCAGTTTCATTACATGGTTCTGAATCTGGCGGCAATGATTCTGATACAAGTTTAGAGGATATACATGCACAACCAATGCAAGGTAAGCTCTCCAAACTCTTTCCCATGAAACTTAACATAGCTACATTAAATTTTTTATGATTTGTACCGGTCTGTAACTTTACTGTACAGGTGGAGGATTTGCTCGAAGCTCATTGAGTTTGGGTAGTGCTGGTACTCGGCGTACTGTGTACTACACTGAAGAAGAAACAAATGAAGAAGAGCAGACCAAGGTTACTAATTGTTTTGTCAAGTTCTTCATCCTCTTGTTTTAACCCCTAATGCATAACTGCTAAGTTTTTTTATTTCTAAGTGTTTCAATATCTTTCGATGTCTTTCGTACAGGATGGTGAGCATGAAGACGAAGAAGAAGAAGAAAAGAGCAATCTAGATGCCATAGTCACGTCAACCCCAGCAGAGCCAAGGTTTGTTCATATCACTTCACTGAATACAGTGAATACTTTATTTTCTTTCTGTGTACTAAAATTTGAGGGATTTGTTTTAGGCTACTTGTGTATAATCGTATCTCTACTGTCATTGGGGAAACTCCAGGAACTTCTCAGTGGAATGCTGGGAGTCCAACCCTACCCATTCGGTCGCAATCTAGACAGGATGATAATAATAGCAAAAGAGGTGGCACATTACCTAGTACTCCATCCAATAAGTCAAATAAGGCACGTGAAAACTCAATTTGGTATGAGTATGGTTGTGTTTGACATTTTTGCAAAGACATGTAAGTAAACCGTTTTTATTTTACCTACTCCTACCCCCACCTATCTTCAATGAACGATGTTTTATTAAGTTCAATAACTTAGGTGTTTTGTCTATGTGATTATCATAAGTTGTAATACTTGTAGGTAGGCAATACATACTAATGTGGTCAAGGTGTGTCCTGAAATGAAGAAAACTTCATTATGTTCCTTAATCCAAAACAAAATTTGAACAATTTTGGGCTTGAATTAGAAAAGCTTCAATTGGAAGAGAAAACCAAAGACCCTTAGAACTATTTTCTGACTGGTTATATGTTGGTGTCCACCAATATATTTTTTTTATAGATATCATCTTAGTTATTTTTAATAAGATGTATGTTACTCTTTTTTATAAACCTTTATATACTTTTAAAAAACAAACAGAAATCTCCCAAAATGCTGTTTTTATTTGATTGCCATTTTGGTTCAAGATCTTCAACCATACATTGCACCAATTCCGAGGTGCAAGATTACTTCCTTCTGGTTAAAAACCTTCGTACTTCTCCATTTAATTAATGGCACTTTAAACAGGGTAATCTTTTTTTATTATTTAGTTTTATTACTACTGTATCTTTTCGGCCCTCTCGATGCCGAATATCAGTGTACTGAAACTCTGATTTTGCAAAATATTTTTCTTAGTCACTAGGAAGTGTTTTCTTTAGGACACGAGACTGATTATTGACATTGACTTGTCAATTTTGTGGTAGAGTACTCAACAATTCTGGTTCATTCACCACCTTTTAAGTGAGGGATCATATTTATTGTTGGAGACTCTTCATAATTTTATAAGGTAGTTTAAGTGTAACAGATCTTAAGATACCCCTCCCCCACGAGAGAAGGGCGCCCCTCTCTCCTGCCCCCCCCCCCCCCTTTTCTGTCGGTGCACGGTGATTTATAGATACATGTTATGATAAATATATGTATTTATGTACCTAATACCAGTAATATTATTGGTCTAATTAACTTGATTGTAGCTATAAACCTATCTTAACTATGCTTTGATATTTTTGCACGTTAGTTTCTTTTTATGTACTGTGAGCTATTAAACTTCATTTCGTTTTTAAATTTGATTTTGTTTCATCATCTCTTGTCTCTTACAAATGTGACAAATTTTAAAGTCATCAAATTTGCTGTCTCCAAACTGCAGCCGGTTGGAGGTTCACCTCTATCTTTTCCATTCTGCAAATGTTTTGTTTTATACTTACTATTGCAACAGAGGGAATCAGTTCTACTTTTTGATACTTTCAGAACTTGCAACGTATTGTAAATCTTCAGTTTATTTTCAGTCAATCCTACCTTTTACAACTTAAAGGAGGTTATAAAAGGCAGTTTACCATTATTTTTAGTCACAACATTTGATACATCAATGAAATGTAAAACAGACATATAGATTTGAACATATAAACAAATTGATTTAACAGCAGCCTGAGCATCTATGATTGCACACCTAAATAATCCAAAAAGTGATTGGAAAAACCAAAAACCAAACTATAGACGTCACTTGTCCAGATTAGACAGAAGAAACTTAAAGGCAAACTTCAGCTGAATTAAAAATAAATTAAGGGAAAGAAATTATCTCCCACCACCAATTGATAGAATTGATTACAAAATTAAAGTTAATTAAAGTGCAGGTCTGTAACTTTCATAAATGCTGCCAGGAACTGTTGAATATATATGAAAATATTGACACAATCAACTGTTACTTAGGCTTCTTTTTCAGCTCTGTGGTTGTGGGGTGGTGGGTGTCAGTGGGCTCCACCCTGGAGGAGGAGAGCCAACATATATCCCAGGTGATGCTGGGTACAGATAATGAGGAGAAGTAGCCATCATGGGATATTGAGGGGAAGAACCATACACACTCAAATCCCCATTAAGAGAAAAACAGGGTGATTGAGGGGTGTCTGGCATGTAATCTGTAGGAAATTGTAATCTGAGAGGACTGAAATAAGGATCAGACTCCACAGGAGAGTAGGGTACAACAGGACTAGTAGGGTAATACACATAGCCGAAAGGAGGGGAGTATGGAATAGACAAAGTTGGAGAGTTTTGATCATTGTTGACAGTGCTGTTTTGTGATTCACTCATGCCAGTTTCCTCTGCAGGAGGAATCAGGAGAGTTGGTTGGTGAACAATAGGCTGTCCTTCAAGTGCCTTTGCATCCTTCTTGGTTTTACCTGCAAGGAAACAAAAATTAGAAGTAAAACATCAACATAAAACACAGATTTCAAAAGATGACAGCCACAAACCCTTAGATTTGAATCTAGGAGGAACAGTAGGTTGTGGAGTAGCAGCAGTTCCAGATGTCGATGTAGGAGGTTGCGAGTTTGGTGGGGTAACAGAAGATTCAATGTCATTGCCTCCCGCCATGTTTGTACTACTGTCTTTCCTTTTGCGCCTTGAACTACTGGGTGGAGTAGTAGGTTCTGTAAAATTATAATAGAACTCATAACCATTTGTAATTTTAATAAGACATATTTTTCTGAACCAAAGTTGAGAGTTACCTAAGAGACGGTGAATTGTTGGCACAGTCGTTATACAAACTGGTCCACATAAACATTTTCCTGAACACATTCCTGGAGGATTTGGAGTTGAAGGAGAGGTCACAGTGCATGGCTGTGTGTATCCTCCCCAGCCATATTGCATACTACATTGTGCACGGTATACCTGCAAGTGAGAGTTTCTAAATTAAGTATTTCTTAAAGTGCCAAGCCGAGGGCATGATAAAAAAAAACTTACATCATTTCCAAGATTGTAGAAAAATCTTAATGTTTGTATGTCTGTAAATATGGTAAAAATCATAATTTGGTAAAACTATTTGACGTGACTTCTTTGATATGGTCTTAAAATTGAAAAATTAAAAGTTACCTGAAATAGGTAAGTCAGCTCCGTCATCAAGGACTGACTTCGGAGCATTGAAGTTAATTTGAGGTTCTTGCATGTTAAGCATGTTAAGATCAGGCAAGTAATTGACACAGTCATCTAAGGCTCCAATTTCCATTTGATTTTTAATATTTTCTACAGGAGTTTCAATACCTGTCGTTGAATGTGAAACTTCAGCTGTTCAGAGAATTGTTGGAATTAACATCATAGCATTTTTCACTGAAAACCATTTTGAAAGAAACCCGACAAATACCTGTTTCATCCAAGCTCAAGTCGGCTGAACTTGACATGTCATTAGTAGCAAGCCAATGAGCAGGAACATCTTCAGGGCGTGGACTCACTGGTATTAAAATTTGTGAACTGCCATGTTGCTGAGCTGACATCAGTACGTGTGTTTGAAGGGGTAAACTCATACCCAACTCCATGGTTGGCTAATGCGATTGCAAATTTAATTTAGTTCTATTAGGCTTAGCAAATCTGACAGTTTAAGCTGCTTGAATACTCACCTTGAACTGATATGGATGGTAAGCTCCATTAAGATTGAAACTATCAACTGAATAATTGGTAAAACTAGTCATGTTTGATTCTTGATATACACTGAGAAAGTGAACAAAAACTAATGTAAATGCATATCAGAAAACTGAAATATTGACATCAGCCATAACTTTGTTATTCATTATTAAAGATTAGTTTGAGTTGAACATTAACAAGAAACAGTTAATGCACTTGGGACATATCAAAGAAGTTTACAAACCATGTTCTGCCTAAATTATCACAACTGTTATCCGTAATGCTACTCTGGTCACTTCTAGAGGTGGTTCTCCTTCGCCCTGTAGATGTAAACACTTGAATACCATTAGGATCTAATATCTTTCCTTTAGTTTCATTGTCACTTCTTCCTTTGCGAAGTTTTGTACCTAACAAATGGTTAACTAAAGAAATCAAAGCCAATCTATAAAAAGGAGATAAAACTTTAAAGCTTACTTCCAGAGCTGCTTTCATTAGTAATACATTTATTTGTGTGAGCCATAGTTGATGAATTTCTTGAGTGGCTCACAGGCATCTGCTTTAAGGTGAGAGGTTCCTGAGGCAAGAGTTCTAAGTTTTCAAATGGTACAGTGCGCTTTTCACCAAGCTCCTCTACAAAGACAACAACTGGGCCCTTTTCTGGAGACATGTCCTGAATATGTCCAACAAATGTACTTTCTTCAATTTTGACTAGGCACTTTACTCCCACTTGAAGCTCATTATTAGTTCCAAAATAGCCTTGGCGTAGTCCTAAGTGAGAAAAGAAACATGATTTATATTAGTATAACACAAAACAAACCCTAAGTTACAGTAGATTAGACTCTCGCTCAATGTATTCCCCACAACACATCTACAAATTTACCTCTTCTGTAGTCTATCCATACATCAAATTCTACATTTCGAAATATATTGGGATCAAGGGATTTTGCTACTTTGTAAGGAAAAGGTGTGACTCCCTTTTGAAGTAAATCTCTAACATTTACCTCAACATCATCAAGTATAGCGTCAACAACAATTCCTTTCCTTTGAAGTTGAATGCTAGAAAGTTTCAAACATAGTGCATTAGGATACCAGTATTGATAGTTAATGGTACTTTGATACTACATATAAAGTGGGAGTGCATGCTGAAAAACCCAATAGATGATGCAAATATACACCTATTGCAACTGTAACTGAAGAATTTCCTGGACCCAGAAGATCCTGACTCCCCTCGGTGTCGCAGTGGTTTGTAATGAAGCATTTTGTCAACAGCATAGTCAACGTCCTTCATACCAAAGACATTCTTGTAGAGCATTTCATATACCAATGCTGAATCAAAAGAGAATGTAGATTGAAAACACAGGATATTACATCATGATTGAGACAGCTAATAATACACATAAAACTTACACTGGCAATAACCAGCCGTCTTTGTGAATTCTTTCAAATACACAGAGTCATAGTGACGATCAAGTGAGAAACAGAGCATTACTTTTTTCCCATAAAAAGTATTCGCAGCATTTTCCGCAGCTACTCCAACCTCCTTGAATATAAATATGTCAATCCTGGAACATAATGATAGTGGAAATTAATGTCTTTATTGCGTTGAAGTATGGTGAGAAATGAGACCGTACGCACTTGAAGAGATGAGAAAGTGCAGTAATTTCAAGCAAGCTCCCCCAACAAGTAGGATTTTGAAGATGTTCCAAGTGAGTTTCAATTTCTGTTTCTATATTGATCTAAGAAAAATATAAAACATTGAAAAGCAATTAATGTAGCCTACCATGATATGCATGCTGGATTGCTGGATAGTAATTAATGTTTACAGTACCTCATTGAAAAGTTCCAAATGATTACGTAAATAATCAATACACAATTTCCTTACATCTGGGTGAAATTTCTGAGTGTAATATACCTATAGAGGTTTAACAATAATATTTCACATAATCCAGATTTTTATATTTTCCTTCTAATACCGCATAGGTTGAGGTGACAGAACTACAAAGGCTTACCTGTTCTGCTATTGCTCTGAACAAACAAGAACCATCTCTGGCTGTCAACTTTCTGTAATATCCTTGTGTTTCAAGCCACAAATCCATGGGATCTGGGTGGTTGGCGAACTGCCTCGAGGGGGCCATACCTCATAGGCTAATAAAAGAGAATTTAAGATCAGAAACACCTCAAGCTCAAATCTGTAGAGTGACATCCACTAGCATTGTTTATCTAATCTGATTCTACAAATATATTCCAGATGGTAACACAGAAATAACCCGTAGCAACTCGTGTACTGGAAGTAGAGACATGGCATCAGATATCAAAGAAAATACGGTACCTTCAGTAACGATAAGGTTTGCCGGATGGGTAAAAACCTCTTTACGATAAAATACTTCAAATCAATTCAGTTATATTTTGTCAAATTTACTTAAAACAACTCAAACAATAAGCAGCAGTAATTCTTGAAGCTGCGTGGCCCGTTTGACTGTTCCTGTTTGAACACAGGTACCGGAAATAAAGGACGAAGAGCGCTTGCTGAACTTAGAATAATGATTTTAGAAAAATATCTTTGGGACAGTGTCTGCGAAATTGATGAGTTTTTTAATTTGTCAAAGCAACCCTCACTTAGACCAGCAGGTAAGTTTTGTAAACCTTTACGAAAGGAATTGAAAAGAAAACATAATGTGAAAGATATCTGGTAGGTTGGTAATAGGTGCTGCACTTGCTACCACCCTACGGCAAATATTTGTAAAGATACAATGGTTTTGTTTATATCTTAAAAAATACATTTGAGTGGTTCAAGCATTTTGATGAGTTAAATTTAAATTTTAAGCTTACAGTTTTCCATAATCAAGCAATTGTAACAGGTTATAAGATTTTCTGCATGCGGCAGAATTTTTGTTACAAAATGAACCACTTGTTGTTTACGTTTTGCAACGGAACTTGGCGCGTCCTTCTGGCCGGCCCAAGGCAATAGCCAGAGAACTTTGTTCATTTCACTTCAAATGATCTTCGACCGTCGCTATGTCGTCGAATTTAAATTCGTTTGTGTTGGATCAGCCTTCTTTCTTACAAACACGTGATCCAAGTATTAATGGCTGGGACCAACGAGTACGTTTTGTGGCACCTGTGCGAAAACAACTATTCAATGGAGTGCTCGAAGAGGAGGAATTGGAATTGGAAGAAAGCAAATCTGAGAAGACTAATTTCAACACCTATCTTCGATTGAAACCAAGCTCCGTCCCCGCAGACCAGGTCTTGATTTATTATCTCTCTCTTTTCTCTGTGGAAGAGTTCTTTCTGAACGTTTCTATCGATACGCTGAGCAACGAGTGTTGATTTGCGGCTGTAATATGGTTGTCTATTTTGAAATATTATTGGCCAGGTTATACCTGGTTACTATGACCTGCTTTGAACTTCATATTTGATTTTGTAACTGACTTTATATTTGCAGGCAACGTTCTCTGTCCTTAATGATACAACCGTTGTCACAAATCCTCCGAAAGAGTCTGCAACCTTCAAGAATAAAATTTCAGGGAGAGTGCTTCATCAGTATGTTCTTAATACATTCTTAGGTTTTATTGTGTTTTCTACCTCTTCTGATTGTGGTGCTCTTCAATATTACTTTCATTCAATTTCAGGTACACTTTCACTAAAGTGTTAGGCCCTAATACAACACAGAAAGAGCTTTTTGACGAATGTGTGTCATACCAGATCAAAGATTTTATTCTTGGCAGAAACTGTCTCATGTTTGCTTATGGAACAACAAATGCTGGAAAAACTCATACCATCCAAGGTTTTAATTTATTCTCACTAATCTATTACTCTAAGACAGAAGTGTGACTTTAATTCTGCCTCATTTACTCACCAGGTAATGGATCAAGTCCAGGCGTTATTCCAAGATCCCTGGATTTATTGTTCAAGAGTATTCGAGGTCAAGTATCAAGCGTAGGGCGCTACAAACCAGATAAAGTTGAAGGCATTGTTCAACTTGATTCTACTACCATTGCTCTTGAACTAGAATATAAAAACCGTATTCTTCAGTGGAATTGGGATAAGGTAACAAGCAAATATTAAATCTTCTAAGAATTATGCAATGCATATATTAATATTTCTCAAATTCTGATTAATTTATAGCCTCTAGAACCAATCAAGTCTGGAGTTACAACCTCGTCTTGTGATATAAGTGGAGGGAGTGAATCAGGTATGGGCCTTGTTATCAAATTCAGTAATAATCCTTTAAGCAAGATTGTGTTATGCACCATCGGTTGTTATGTGATTTCATCATTTCAAGTGATAAATAGTAGTAAAAAATAATAGTAAAAAGTAGTTTAAAAAAGCATATAAAGTTATTTTGAAAACAGTAACTTTTAAAGGTAGTTCCTGAAGTATTTCAATTTTATTATTTATGTTCTCATTAAATCTCTTTCATTGTTTTTCTTTTTTAGATTTCATTTCAAATACCTTTAGAGAAATGCAAAAAACCCTTTCCAATGACTCCCCGATTGATATGTCTACTGAGGGGGATGTTGTTTATGGTGTTTGGGTATCATTTGCTGAAGTGTACAATGAATGCATATACGATCTCCTTGACCCAATTGTGATTCGCAACCGTAAGCGAGTTCCACTTAAAATGTCCCAAGATGGAGATGGCAATACATTTATTAGAGGTATGGAGTATGGTCTTTTAATAATGGAGTAAATTTTTCTTTTGTGTCCATGTGAACAGCTGTTGATTCTCCAACTAATTACTTACTGTCATTTATTGTACACATTCCAGACCTTAAAATGGTTCATGTTTCTTCTGGAGACGAAGCCTTTCATGTGATGTTGTATGGAAAAGCAAACCTTCAGGTAGCTGCCACTAATAAAAATATGCTCTCCAGTCGTTCACACTGTATATTTAGCATTAAACTTGTACGGTATGCTAATTCTGATGACCCGACGTGGGCAGTAGTAAGCTCGTAAGTTGTGTCAATAATACATAGTTTGAGAGGTCAGGGGTAGCTGCTAACTCAAGATTGGTTTTGTATCAAATAGGTTCACCTTTTGTGATTTAGCTGGGGCCGAAAGGGCTAAAAAAACATTGAATGCTGGAGACAGGTTAAAGGAATCCAATAACATAAATTCCTCTCTCCATGTGCTTGGCAGATGCTTAACTACCATCAAGTATGTTGCTTTTACTTAATCTAATCTAAAGCATTTTTTTCTTTAGAATTGTTCAAACTTTTAGTATTTTGCCAATTACAGAGAGAACCAAAGGAAGAAAGAAAGAAAACCAGTTCCATACAGGGATTCAAAACTAACCAGAATATTCCAGAGAGCTCTTACTGGCCATGAAAGAATCACTATGGTTGTGAATGTGAATACAGCCCCTATTCTTTTTGATGAGACTGTAAATGTTCTCAAGTTTTCTGCAATCGCCAAACAAATTGTTTTGGAAACCCCTATTAAAAAGTCAAAACCTGTGGCCAAGAAAAGTCGTTTCTCCCTAATGGTTACCAGGCCTAACCATCATGGCACTATTTGCTGGGATGCCCCGCTAAATGGTTGGTACACATTTTCTTTGATTATTTTTTCTTTGATTTTTGCTTAAACCTAACTTTTATTCAGATCGTGACAAGAGTACAGACTCGCAGCATTCTGATGTTAATATCCAGAAATATAATGCTCAAAATGAGGTAATGCACCTATTACATTATTTTTAATGCATCTGTATTTGAATGTTTTTATTACTCATTTTTATGATATTACTTATTTTATAATATATACACTTGAAGAACCCTAGTTACCATCTATTTACATTACTTTTACAGGAGCTGTTGATCCTTGTAGAGAAGCTAAAACAGCAGTTGGTTCAGGAAAAAGAAAAGAATCTAACTCTGGAGAGAAACATAAGACAAACTATGACGCAGTCTTTTTCCAAAATGATAACAGACATGGAAAATTCTTACAAGTAAATACTTTTGAAGCTTTTTCAAGCTCTTATTTTCATATTTATGCTATCTTTCAACATTTGGTTAATTTATCTTATCTTTTCAGAAATAGATTGCGAGATGCAGAGGAACGTAGCGAGAATCTCGCGAATTGGAGGATAACTGTAGTTGAAAATTTCTACAAACAGCAGTTGGAAGGATCCCGTAAACGTCGTCGAGATTCGAATGCTGATGAAAGTATTGTAGAGTGTGATAGTTCTGAACCAGTAAGTAATGTAAGTTTTGGTTCCCAGTACTTCCATTTTTCAAATCTAATACTTCTAAATTTTTCTAGACTCATCGTGTACAAGAGCTAGAGGAAGAAGTTAATTTATGGGAAAATAAGTACAGTGCTGTTCACGAACTATTAAAAGAAGCTCAAGAAATACAAGCCTCACTTACAACTGAAAACTCCACTCTGAAATTCGAATTATCAAACATCAAAGGAGAATTGGAACAATGTCAACGTCAGCTGTTGGTGAGTTGTTTTCCCTATTGGAGATTACAGTTCCTTTGTGTCTTACAGAAGTAAACCTAACTTATGTTTCTATGATGACTATCAGGCTTCAGAAATACAAGATGATGGGTGCAAAGATTCTCTTTCCACGGAGCTTTCTAGACAACTAAAGAATGAAAAGGAAACAGTTTCCAACCTAAAGAGGAAAAACGAGGTGATTTCTACTACTGCATTTCTTTTGCCATGCTGTATGGTATGTGTATTTCACATCTCATGTTAAAACGTGTTACAGAATTTTGTAGAGCTTTTGGAGGAAGCCAAAAACGATTTTAAAATGATGAACAAGGACTGTGAGGAAGCAAATACTAAGGCTGAGGAGCTTCAAAAAGAATTAGTAGAAAAAGTATGTATGGACCTACCTATTGATAACTTTTTCTCATGGTAGGAAATCTTTTTCACTGTTTTGTTTGCCTATTACAGTATGATGAGGTGGCTGAACTTACCCATGACTTGGAGGAAACTCAGCTGTTGCTGCTTCAAAAATCAAGATTGTATGAGAAACTTGAAGCGCAACATGAATCTCTTCTAAAGGTAGCAGTTTTGCTGATTTTTAAAAAAAGTTACTTTTCTGCTTTTCCAATTCTAAATTACTACCCAATATCTACTTTCCGTTGCTTTAGATCCATGAAAATTGTGAGAAAACATTGAAAGGAACTACTTTATCTTCTGAGGTAAAATATATTCCATTGTAGTGTACCAATCTATTTTGAATATTATAACAGTTCTCTTTGTTTTTGTCCCCTTAAGGATCATGAAGAAACACAACGTGCCGTCGAGGAGCTACAAGGATTACAACTTAAGCTAAAATCACTCTCAGTCTCTGATGATCTTGTGGACAATACTGGTTGTGAAGGCTCGAAGGCACTTCTTACCATTACCCACTCGCTCTCTGGATCTGTAAAGTCAAAGCTTGAAGAAAATGATGTTCTCATCAAAAGAGTCAAAGAGTTAGAGGAACTCCTTCAAGAGTTGAATCAAACAATCTCAAATAAGGAAGAGAAAATTGATGCCCTTGTGACTCAAATAAGTTCTTTGGAATCTGATGTAAGTCGCCTGAATAATGTGCTCAAAGAACTGGAAAGTGTAAAAGATGAGAAAAATCAGTTGCAAGATGAGACCAAATCCCTCCAGAAAGGTAAGTGTCCTATTCTTTGAGTACTCCTACCCTTTCCTACTTTACTTATTTTATACATGTTGTCATTTCTTCTAGATCTGAAGGCTACACTGCAGAAAAACATGAAAATGCAGGAGAAGTTGGTGGAAACTCAATCAGAACTTGAAAACAGCCAAAGTAGTTCAAATCGTCTAGAACAGGAACTGAAATCTCTCCTTCAAAAGTCAAATTCTCAGTTGAACATTAGGTAAGTCGTAGCAATCTTTGTAATCCTTACTGATCCCTTCTGTTATGCTTTTACATTTCCTTCTTATTTGCAGTGTATCATCTCAGATAGAAATAGAGACATTAGGCTCTAAAGTTAAAACCTATGAAGAAACCATGAAACTTCTTAAGGATTGGAAGGAAGGTGCAGATACTGAAATTGACCAATTGAAGAAAGAATTGAAAGAATCAAGAGAAGAAAATCAAAGGTTCACAGAGACACTGCAAGTCAAGGTTGGTACAGTATGTAATTATGTTGTTTGCTGTATTGAAAACTTCAACAGAAGTCTTTTACTGTCATTGTAATTATTTTAGGAGGCAGAAATTGAGAAAATTATGAACCACAGAACAGAACTTATAAACCGATATGATCTTGCCACTAACAAAGTCCAGGAAGAACTCGATAGGGAGAAACGAGAAGTAATTAGATTACGTGATGCTTTATATAAGAGTACTCCAACTCCTAAAAAGAATGATAGTGTAAGTTTGTACCATTGGCACTTATTTTCTTAATGTTTGATTTAAGTGATCTCTTTACTGTGGTGCCATGTTGCAGGCTGAAATACGTCGTTTGAAAGACCTCGTGGAAACTCTTCAAGCTGAGCTGTCCCACCGGAAAAATGATGTAGGTGCTTTTAGTTGTGCATTCTGAAGAAATCCTTACTCTTGAATTTATCTCTAGTTAACATTTCAATGATGAAAATTCCAGGATCAGCAATCTGCTAAGAAGATTTCCAGAAGTGCAAGGAAAACATCTAAACAAGAATGCAGTAACAGTGAAGAGTCTATTGACAGTCTTAAAGTATTAAAACAACTCATTTTTTATGCTTTCTATTTTAAAGCAATCTTTAAATCAACCTCACATTTTATGTTTTTTATCTATCACAGGAAAATGTGGAATTCACAGCTCCACCATCTGCATCCAAGTCAAAAAGAACTACACATGCTGATACTAAATGTGTCACGAGTTCCAATAATGAATTGTAAGTTGCTTTATTAAATTACTGTCTATAACCATTTAGCCAAAGTTTACTGACCATTCTGTGTTCTCTTTCACAGAAAACTTGCCGAAGAGTTAGCATCTTCTGTTGAACAGCCTGGTCAGTACATTCCATAGTTTAGTTCATTGTTTTATTATTCACTAAATAACTTTTCCTGTATAATTGTGTTATGTTCAACTATTTTTATAAAATTTAATTCAAGTTCCAGAAAGCAAACCACAGAGAAGAGCGCGCAGACTTTTTAGCAGACAGCAAACTTCATCCTTTGACAGTGAAGTAGAGCTAGAGGTAAAAAGAAGGCATATAATTCCTACCTATACACTGTATACAGCTTAAGTTCCATAAACCAATAACTTTATTTCTGATTTTCAGGATGGATATCTACCAGCAACAAAACCGGAGAGTTTAATGAAAAGATCTTTACGTAATCGCAAGGATTAGAGCATTTTGTGATAGTGTACGAAACTTGTATTAGTTTTATTTTTACTCGATTTTAGTTTTAAAAAGCTCTTGTTATCCCTGTTCTATCAGTGTGTAATGTGTGTAATTTTATAAAACTTTTTATTATCATTTTAATTTTTCTCAAATTTATTGATTCCCCTCTACCTTCCCTACAAATTTCAAAGCATATTTACATGCTTCAACATGTGGTACAAAAGTAACAGTAGGATCGCATTGCTAAATATTTAAAACACGCAATGGAGTATCCTGCCCCTTCACACTGCTTACAATTCCGTATCGCGAATAGAAACACGATCGAGGAGTACTTGGAAAAAGCTCAAGGTGGTGACTTAGAGGCGACTGAATGCTTGAGAAAAGATTTCCCGCCATAATTGTAGCACCGCCTTGTGTCGACAACTGCCTCCTCTCTCCTCACAAACAGCGAAGGCGCAGGCGCAAGTGACTTCTGCTTCTGATAAAAATTTGAACTGAATTGCATTAGAATATTCGGCTACACGTTTCATGTATTTAGACATTTAATCTTGCTTCTACCAGGAAATGGAAACCCTGAAGAGATCTAAAAGAAAAAGGTATCTGACAGTTGCTCTGTATTAAGAAAGAAATTATTGTATTGAACAAGGTTATTATTTCTGTCCACAAAAATTTGTTACTTGTCCTCTTATTTTACATTTTTGGTTTCAGGGCACCAAAGCAATCCCTCACTGATGACTTCGACTACGATGCTCCTAAAACAGTAAAGAAACTGAAGCGGAAGAAACAACCGCAATGCACCTCAGAAAATCTTAGTGGACTTTATCAATGTGATCATTGCCCACTGTCTTTTCAAAATGAAGAACTCCTTTTTAAACATGAAGAAGTGCATTTTGAGACTGAGCATGTAAATGTGTGTGGGGATTGTGGACTTGTGTTTGCTTCCAAAATGTCCTTGCATGCCCACAAACGTGTGAAACACAAGGAAAAGTTGAGCTCGAAGGGTCCACGTTTCAAATGTCAAGTGTGTGATAAAATGTTCCTCCATAAGTCAGGCCTACGAACTCACTTGACTATTCATACTGGGGAGAAGCCATTCAAGTGTGATGTATGTGGACTCGAATTCAGACTTAATAGTAGTTTACAACGTCACATGTGCAAAGAGCACTTTAGTTATAAGCCCTTTAAGTGTGACCAGTGCGGAAAAGATTTTAGTCATAACAGTGACTTAATGCATCATGTGCGGTCAGTGCATGCCAAAGAGCGCCTCTTTGTCTGCCAAATATGTCATGAAAAATTTACTACTAATGTTGTTCTAATGAGGCACATAAATATTCATTTTGAGTTAAAATTAAATGAATGTAAAGTATGTGGAGCTAAGTTCTCTCACAGTGGATCATTATATAATCACATGAAAGTTCATAGTGAAGAAAGAGCATATCAGTGCCCAACTTGTGGAAAAAGCTACAAACTGAAATCTCACTTAAAAAATCACAGCTGTAAAGTGAATTCCAGGCATCCTAGAAAAGATACGTCATTAGGAAGCTCAAGTAAAAAAGGTTCAATTGATGTTAATGATGTGGAGTCAGAGAAGTCACCCAAAATAGGGGCTCATCATGAATCAGTATTTAGGCAAGAATTTAAATTGCAAGTCAGATACCCATGAGCGATATGTATTCTGCTGTGACATGTGTATTAGTGCATCTATTATCTGATATAAATGTTCATTTCATGTTCCCTGTAATTTTTATTTTATTAATCTGTACATATCACAAGTAGAAAATTCATGGACAACCGTTCCTCCAAGATCATACACAAAATTGGAAAATTGTTGGCACATTGATAAAACAAAGTGATTTGAGTCAAACATTAGCGTACACAGACAAATAATATCTATATCTTTTGTGCATATGAATTTTCTTTGTCTGCTAGGATTCTCTCTCAATTTGCTTGAGACTAATGTCAGATCTAGGGAAATCCAGTGGTCCAGAGTATAGAACTGAGGGAGGATTT
Organism: Frankliniella occidentalis; assembly: GCF_000697945.3. Classification (NCBI taxonomy): domain Eukaryota; kingdom Metazoa; phylum Arthropoda; class Insecta; order Thysanoptera; family Thripidae; genus Frankliniella; species Frankliniella occidentalis. The sequence continues at coordinate 3,476,226 of NW_026267151.1, forward strand.
TATCTTAACAGATAACACTTTGCTTACAAATAGACACTTTAACTGAAGTTTTATGAAGCTCTTGTTAAAATCACATCATATAATAATACAGCCTTTCTATTACTAATTTCAAATTGTCTTAAATTCATTTAACTAATGATAAAACCATTACAATTCATGCAACCTTTTGCATGTCTTGACACAACTGATAATTTTTTTAAGCGGTTTGTTACCAGAGTATTCTGGTTGAAATCACTAATACTAGCATTCACACCTTGTATGACTAGGACTGCAAAAGTAAAAGAAGACTTTGTGTTGGCTTTGAATGTTTAAGTAAGATGATAATTTGTGAGAAATTGCCCTACACATAAAATAATAAAAACCTTGATATAAGCGGTATGAACTACTCTAACTGAATTTGATCTACAAACATTATAACAAGGACATGAGTCATATAATTGTAAAAAGAAACATCTCAATAAATACTACTTAATTATAATACATCACATATGCTCAGAAACAAAACCCCTTTTAAGATTAGTAATAAAGGGACTCAAAACTCTCATCTCTCAACTACTTCACTTGGGATTGTTTTAAGAAAGGTAACTTCATATGGAAATTCACTGTTAAATTGTAGACTTGACATGGACATATTTTAAGGAGTCAGCTACAATTATATGCAATTTCATTTTTATAGCCCGCAAAGAAACTGATACTTCCAAGGTATAATCTGGTCCAGTCTCCCCCCCCCCCCCCCCCCCCAAAAAAAAAAAAACACCCTTTTTTTCTAAATTGACATCTTGACAAATCAACAAACCACCCAAACGGAACTAAGACATATGAGCTACCTTATTTGTTTTAGTTCATTGCCACAGCAGTCATAGGAGTTTAAATGGCACTGTGATTACCTCCACAATGGCTCATACTTTGGTTGTAACCCGAACATGGCGCATCGGTCCAGTCATGTTGTTCATGCAACACTCTGCCAACAGCATCTTAGCGCCGGTGATCCAGCGGGATGGGAGGCTCACTGGCGTTGGAGCTGAGTGCGCTGTCCATTGAGGTGAGGGTGAGGTGGTTGGGGTCGTCGCTGTCACTGCCCCGGTGCTGCTGCTGGCTCTCACTTAGTAGCGCTTCGTGGACCTCGCCGCCAGAGCCTCCTCCTGCAGGGGGCTGTGCCGGCAGCATGCCTGCGTTGGTGTCCTCGATGGCTTTGCGGAGCTGTAAATGTAAGGGGCAGCCATGCAAATCAATGTTGACTTCATAGCCACAGCGTCGTAGCCACAGCCCATGAAGAGTTTTACCTCCTTGAGGCCGACCACACCGATGAGGCGGCCGGTGGCGGTGACGTAGGCGTGGTTCACGCCCAGCATGGAGAAGAGGGAGTGTACTTTAAGTAGCGACGTTCGTTCGACGAGCTGAAAAGGCGCGGGGTCGATCTGCACTGTCCGCAGAGCCACCGGGACCTCCATTTCCTCCTCCTCCCACATCTTTTGGTCCTCAGGCGACATGTCGATGACGCGCTCCTTCGGCTTAACGGTGACGAGAAGGGTGAAGGATCTCTCATGAGTTTATTTTTAACGAGCGTGTGGAGAGCTCCACATACCATGTGGCTGACTCCCGCCGCGCACTTTCGTAGTCAAGTTATATACTGTACCGCATGCGCGCGTGCGAGTAGGTTGCCTACTCGCACGGGGCGATAAGGAGCCGTGGGCAGCGACGATAGGCAAGCCCGCCCGCACCCGCGCATGCGGCAGCGGCAGAGTGTGACTACGAAAAAGCGCGGCGTGAGCCAGTCACCTTGTTCAAAGATACGTATCGGCGTATCGTCGTGCAGGCTTCAAATACAAATGTCACACCACTCACCAGTTGGACCTTCTTGTAGGGGCTTGGGCTTGCCGGCGTGGACGACAGAGGAATGTCGCCAGGACCAGCTCCGGGGATGGTGCCGTTGCTGGCATTTACGCTGGCGTCACCGGGGTTCACGTCCTGCAGCGTCGTAGACTTTCTGAAGATGGCGTCGAAAGCTAGACGGATCCTGAGAGGGAAAGCCATTAACGATGTAGACGGACTCACTACAATCGCAATGTACAATTTCGCGTGGTGGTATTTAAAGGCCATGGTCCTCGTGGTCCTCGTGAAGGCACTCACCGGCTCTCTGCTCCCGTAACGGTTGTATAAGGTGTAAGGTTTGGGCTGTTCATCAGAGGGCCGAAGCTACTGAGGTTAAACGAGTTTGTTTTCTTCAGAATGGACTTTTTAGGCTGAGATCCAAACACCGGGTTAAAATGCGGCTGCAATGGGAAGAAACCGTTTAATTTACAGATGAATGTTTGTCCATATGGCCGCTGGCAGTGGTCTCCCTACTTACTTCTTTGTGGTTGGAGTACTCGTGTGCGGTGCGCAAGTCGGTATTGGACTGCTGCTTGATCTTGAGGATGTCGGGGGCCGGGATGACCTCGAAGCGGGAAGGGCGCCGCTGCCGCTGCTGCGCCTGCTGCTCCTCTTTGCGCCTGCGCTCCTCCTCCATGGCCCTCTCCTGCGCCTCCCGTTGCCAGCGCGCGGCCACCTGCAGTCGCCGCTCGCGCCCGATGTGCTTGTCGATGAGTTTGATTAGTTCCAGACGCTGGATGGAACCCAGCAGGATCATGGAGTCTGCGAGAACAACGGAATCAGTGAGTCGCGATGTCAAGTTGCGCACTTTATCACTTGAAGACAGTGTTATATTTTATTCCTGCCTGGCTTGTCGACGAGGGGGAAACTCCTGAGGTTCTTGTTGTCCTTCAGGACGCCCTTAAGGTCACAGTATCGCATGCCGTTCCAGATGTACTTGACCTCACGCACCATGAAGTCTTCCACGTACACGTTGTAAATGCCTGAGCTCGACGGCAACAGGTCCGGGAGGTACGGCAGCTTCTTGATTAAAATGATGCTGTCGTACAACGAGGGCTGGAGCAGCGCGGCGATGGCGTTGGCGATCAGCACAGCTATCTGCATCCAATACGTTGCTGTTATTGCCAACCTACACAGAGCACCCTGCACTGACGCGCACTCGCGCGCACTCACCATGATGGGGATGATATGGGTGATCTGGCCCGTCATTTCAAACACGATGACAGACACGGAAATGGTGTGGGTGACGGCGCCGGAGAAGGCGGCCGCCCCCACCGTCGCGTAGCCGCCAGGGATGATGGCGGCCTGCGCGCTGCCGTAGCGCACGCCGGCGGGGAACCACAGGTGCATCAGCTCGCCCACGGTGCGGCCCAGGGCGGCACCTATCTTGAAAACGGGGATGAAGCTCCCCGACGGCACCGGGATGGTGGAGGCGATAATGGAGAAGAGAAACTGTACACAGGCGTGGTGAAGCGCTGGCATGTAATTGCGAAAGTTATGATTTCGGCGGGGGTAGGGAATTCCCTGTTTTGAAATTTACGCCTACCGTGAAGATGGTGAAGCCAGCCAGGCTCCAAAACACCCCCGTGGTGTCGGTTTTCCAGTGTCGCAGCACGGCGTTCTCCTCCACGGTCAGGTCGTTCTTGGTCCACGTGAAGTTGCTGAAGAGGCCCGCCACCTGTAACAAGTGGCCGGTGTGCCGCACTGGGGCTCAACAGACTCGCCACGCCGCTCACGCCCTTGTCCCACACCCCGGCCACCGAGCTCACCTGGTCGTGCGTGTTGATGTCTGCCGCCATGAACTGGCCCAGGCCCTTAGGGAAGGTGACGGAGGCCACGAGGAGCGCCACCAGCCCCGGGTACAGGAAGCGGCTGCAAAAGTACGGTCAGCGTCACTGGGCAGCTCACTCGCCATCACGCCGAAGACGACAAAGATAGAGATGCGTACTTTTTCTGCAGGAAGGCGTTCATCCTCCTGTTGCGCCTCATGAAGGTGACGTACTGGCGGTGCACCCACACGTAACCCGCCCCGCCCAGGCCGCACATGACCCTGCGCAAGAAGACGGGGCCCCACTTACACTACCAAAGTGTACTCCAGCTAGCGGTATTGAAAAGACGGGGGAAAGAGCAAACAAGAGCTCTAACTCGCCAGGAGCGTGTCGTCGCAAGGTTTGCACTTCTCGTGTACCCACATGTTCATGTATTATTCAATATCAAATATTCCGTCAATAAATGCCATACCAAACTTTTCTATATGCAGATGACGAGCTTCTTACCCTATCAAGGAGAATACAATTAGTTCCTGGGGGTCGAAGGGGAAGTCCATGGTAAAGCTCGTCAAGAACATGGCCGTCACGGTGACTGGAAACGGCAAGGAGGTGAGTCAGAGAAGAAACGGCTCTGGAGTGGGTCCAGAAACAAGTACAATCATGCATACCTTCGTTGTTAAACCAGACTCCAAGCAACCTGAACGCGGTTGCCCCGCACACAGCGGCAAAGAAGCCCCGCCAATAGTTTCGCACCGCAAAGTACACCGTGGTGACCTCGATGCTAAACAAGACGCCTGCAAGGAGCCAAAGACTAATTAGACGAAGCGGGCGTGGTCGGTAACTTATAGCCTCTGAGGTATCTAAGAGAAGACCTCACGGTGCGCCAAGCGCCTGGCGGGTAGGCAATGGGTGCGTGTGCAATACACTTGTGTGTCGTACGGCGGATTTTGCCTACCTACCAGGCGCCCTACCTCCAACGCTCCACTGCGGAACACGGTGGGCTCGCAGGACTCACCCCCGATGGGTGCAGCGAAACAGCTCGCCACCCCGACGGCGCACGCCGCTGCCAACATCTCGGTGTTCCTACTCTCGTTCTGGTAGATGCCCTGGAAGGAGGTGACGAGCTTGGAGAGCAGCGTGGCCGCTATGCTGGCGATGTGCACCAACGGACCCTGCGCATTCGGCAGACAGATACGCGTTAGGTGTGTCTCCTACAGGGTGCGGGGGGCGGCGCGCAGGGGCGCTCTGCGAGCAGACCCAGTACTGCACCTGACCTCTTTACCCAACGGCATGCCGCTGCCCAGCGTGGCCGTCAGCCCCACCACCTTGGCCGCCAGCGTGCGAAATGTCAGGTACTCTTTGAGCGCGACGCCACGCAAGATGGTCTTCATTTCGGGGATGCCAGAGCCTGCAACAAGTCAGGGGCGTGAGCGTTCGAGGAGGACTCCGGCGGCGGGCGACGGTGGGGAGCCGGTCCGACTTACCTATGGACTGCGGCGCGATGATGTGCACGAAGCCGGCCGAGAAGAGGATGAGGAAGGTGGGCAGGCTCACCCAGGCCAGGTACTGCAGGGCGATGTGCTGGGTCGCGATGTCCCTGTACAGCCATATCCGCGCTACAACAGACGAGGTGCTGGTCAGCCGGGCCCACGCCCACAGTCGGGCGGGCGAGCGCGCCGTGTGGAGGCGTGGAGCCGCGTGGAGCTCACCTCTGTTGCACATGCCGATGCCACCGTCCATGAAGAAGGAGAGCAGGGCGACTATGAGCCCGAGGAGCGCGAGGAACACCCAGTCCTCGCCGAGGCGCGCGAATGTGTTCCTCCATAAGAAGGCGAGCACGGCGAGCACCTTGGTGGCGCACTTGCCGCGGTACTTGCCGCTGTACTTGTCGAACTCCTTTTCCCGTAACCTTCAGAAAAAAAAGTTAATGCAGACGTAATAAGCCTGCTACGCGTTCGGAGCTCACGCACAGCCCCAAATCTTTGCGCACCCTTGACTCACAGCCTATCCTCCTCACCCACCCCTCTCCCTCTCACTTACCTATCTTCTTTCCTGCGTTTCTTTTCTAGTATAGCGAGTTTTCTTGCTTCTTCTTTCGCGTATTCACCGAGGTCCTTCGTATAGCGGCCATACATCTGGAACAAACGAGAGCAAGGGACCCAGTCAAGTTCCAATTGGCCTTAGAAGTCAGGGCAGGGGAATGGACGAGGTGGACCCAGCCCCCAGGGATGGACGCATGCGTGCCGGGTGGTCCGCGGCGTTGCCACCCACCGCGGTCTGTACGTAGTCCATGTCGTCGGGGTCGGTGCCCGGCGCGGGGGGCGGGCAGGGGTAGAAGGCCTGGGACACCTTCCCCCGCCCCGCCCTCGAGTCCCCGATGAGCTCGTGCAGGTCGCGGCGCGAGACGAGCGGCGAGGGGGCGGTGTTGATGCGCCGGCGCAGCCGGTACTCGGTGAGCAGGCGGTCGAAGTCGGCCCACTCCGAGTCCACGACGAGCTCCTCGTCGTCCAGGCCGCTCGCGGGCCCCAGGCCGGCCATGGGGATGGCGATGTCCGCATTGCCGTGCCCCTCGCCGTGGTGGCCGTGCCGGTTCTGGTGGTGGTGACGGTGGTGGTGTCCGCCACCGCTGCCCGACGCGGACTTGGATTTGGAGGCCATCTTGACGCGGTGGGGCGGGAGGCGGCGTCAGTCCATCCCGTGCACGCTGTAGGGAACAGGGTCGGTGCGTTGTTGAGCGGGGTGCGGCGTGGAGAGGCGCCACGCGCGCCCGGCGCGCCGGACCCGCGTTACGTCACGGAACCTGTTGATCGCGACGCGAGGCGGCCAGGCGCCAGGACCGGACCGGGCGCCAGCCGCGCACCGGCGGCCGCGTGCGCGGGGAGAGACGCTAGCGAATCTATGCGCCGAAACCTAAGTGGAAAATATTTTGTGTGCCATGTGTATGTGAATCTGGAGGAACGGGAAGTGAAGACAATATTTGTGGTGAGCCTTTCGCCCCTATCACCTAGACGAATTCCTACCGCAGGACTATTTGGGTTTGGGGACATGAAAAGTTAGCGACGTATAACTTGCGGAGCCCCCCCCCCCCCCTTTCAATCTACTTATAGGGAGTGCCAGGTGAAGGCGGGGTGTCAGCCCGGTCCCGGTCTGGGAGCGGCGGCGGGCGGCCCTCTCAAACGGAGCAGAGCTCGTCCCCGCCGTCACCCGCCCCCACAACACACTTGGCGTTAAAAGAGTTCTTCGTTGACCTCCGCGACACTTGAAGACAGCTGCTCAGCTTCGCCCCGCCCCACCCCGCCCCGCTAGTCCAGGAGTCGGCGGCCGCGTGGTGGCCGCAGTGGTGGCAACGACAACGACGTGGCCTCAAAAAAATTATCGTGAGTCGTCCGCGCTTCCGGTACACGAGGGTCGCGGGGGCTGGGGGCTCCTCGGCGGCACGCAGGCCGGGCCGGCCGGGCCGGGGGATGGCGTGCGGGGGCGCGGGCGACTAGCCCGGGACACCGCGACTTGCCGTTACACCCATTAAACGGAACGCGAATCATACAACTCAAATTCAAAGCAGTCCTGCCACCAAGGTAGAAAATGTGCGAATGCACAATCGTTTCGATTTCAAATCTTTTAATCGACGACGTTTCGTCTGACCCGCGTAGTTTACTCGCAATGAGTATCCGCGGTATTCATTGTGCGCTAAAAATCACAACACACAACACACAACAACACACACGCACGGAGTATCGCGTCTCGCGGTGGGGGGCCGCGCGCCTCGATGCGCTCTTCCGCGGGGCAGGACCAGGACTGGAGTGGCCGCCGTC
>NW_026267151.1:3483728-3487261 GCF_000697945.3 Frankliniella occidentalis
CCCCGCCCCCACCACGCCTGCCCTCCTGCTCGCCCGGCCCGGCCGCTTCAGTGCGGAGACGCTCTGGACCAGACTAGAGAACACCAAGAGCACCAAGAGCTACGAATGGGTGCCGCCGGAAAGGGCGGGAGAGGCGCGAGCGGGGGAGTGCCCGTGGAGCTATATGCGCCCGTGAGGTGTGCTGCTGTGTGCCGCGGCCGGCTGCAGCTCACTCTGGCGACACGCGTCTTCCTCACGACTTTTCACTGATCCGATCGATCTGTCCCGGAGGCACCCCTTGTCCCCCGGCCGGCCGCGCCGACCCCCCGCTGTGCGTGCCGCGGTGCAGTCTGTTGACCTCCTTGAGGTGGCTGCGGGCCGCCGGGCCGGATGCGGTACTCCCTGTGCTCCTGGGCCGCCCCGCCGCCGCCGGCCGCCCTCCCCCGCGCCGCCAAGCAGGCCCCTGCCGACATCTTCCAATCAGCTCAATTGAGAAGCTGTGCTGTGCGGCGGTGCGGCGGTCTGACTGAGGCGGCTGAGCGCGACTGACTTGCCAAATGGCTGACTGTCCAGGCGCGCTCAGCCGGCGCAGCCGGCGCAGCGAGCCGCCCGCACGCCAACGGAGCCAGCGGCCTGGACGGGCCCACGCGACGGGGACGGGATGCCGTGTGGCTTTATCGTTTTCCCCACAAATGATTCTGGACCGCCCTGGACCTCCTCCTCCTCAGATGGGGAGGAGGAGTGAGAACAGAGCGAGATGTAAATTAAGCGCGTCGAGTTGGTTGAGCTGCGCGCGCGCGCCGAGTGCGCCCTGTGCTCTCCTCACCCCGGACCAGCCCTGCGCCGAGGCAGCGCACGCCAGGCAGGCCGTGCCGGACAATAAGTGTGCCCCCGCGCAGTTCCGTGAACCCCCGGGAGAGACCCCGCGCGCGAGAGGCACAAGCTCGCTCGGCCGCCGTGCGGTTAGCCGTGCGGCCCGCGCCCCGCCCGGGCACGTTGGGTTGCCGCCCCGCAAGGCGGCGGCGTCAAGTCCTCCTGGTGCTCTTTTGGTTGGAGGTTGGTGTGAAATTGACTCCGTGCGTCATTTCAAAGAGGAGAATTAACGTGGGAAAAAGCCTTTCAGAAAACAAAATTATTGAATCGCGAATGGATGCGCGTAATAAGGATTGTTTATGATTCGACGCGACGACGCTGCTTTCCCCGCGTCGTTATCTGCGGCAAAGGCGTGAAAAACAAACTGAAGCGGCCAGAGAGAGGGCTCTTGCTCTTGACGATGGGAGTCCGGTTCCCGAGCGGTGACCAACTGACCGCAATCCATACAGAAGTGTTTTACTTGTAACGCGCCCAGGAGTTCGCATGCACCGGCCTTGCATTTTCTTTTGCGGCGACCTTTAGGGGGCTGCGCTCCCCGCGCCCCGCCCCAAGCTGGCTCGCCAGGTGAGGCGGCGCAGCCGGGCAAAGAGGGAGAGCAGAGAGCAGGGAGCGACCGAGTGGCCGTAACAAATTTTATTAGCGGGGACCAGTGACCGCCGCGCCGAGCAGGTGCCCCCCGAAGATGGACAAGGGCCGCCTGGGCGACAAATACGAGTTGGTTGTCGAGCCCGTCCCGTCCCTCTGAACTCGCATTCCCTCGGTGAAGAACACGACAGCATTCAGGTGTCGGACTTGATTCGGTCCAAAGGAGGCTCAAGGCTCCGTACGTGAGATGTGTATTGGCACAAACAGGCTACGGATGTTATCGGGCTAGGTAGTACACGGTAGTACATGTTCCTCGGCCAGCCGCTCACGACTCCTATTATAACTTGCGTTGTTGCTAGAAAAATAGGGGTGAATCGGGATTATCGGGAAGCCCCATAAGATGGAAAATCTGAAAAGTCGGGAGTGGGACTGCGAATCTCATTACATTCAGGTGGAGAGCCAAGCCACTCTCAAGGGGGCCGCACAGAAACGTTAATTGTTCAGGAAGCGACACTCGGCGGGTGGTGCCGCGGCGGAGCTCTCGCTCGCGGGCCTCGGCAGGCGGCCGCGCCGCACGCCCCTCTTAATCTTATCAGTCGTGATTGCTGCAGCTTCGAATTGGGTTAAGTTATCTTTTTACTCTCCCGTTTCGCCAGAAAAGTTTTAAATGCTGCATACTGATTAGCAGCAGGACGCCCGTGCACTGCGGTGTGGGTGGACCGGGCGGACGCCATGAACACACCGCCGGCAGGGCACCGTGGCCACGAGGCCAGGACCTCTGCAGGCCGCCGGGAAGAGCCGAGCCGAGGTGAGCCAAGGGCGCCAGGGTCGCGCGGGGCGGGGCGTCGCGGTTCACTCGTCGGGGGCAGCAGCGCCGGCGGCGGCAGAGGCCCCTCCTGGCGCGTCGGGTCGGCCCTCCTCCCCACCTCCCTCCCTTCCGCCTTGATTGACGACGCGTTTTGGCCGCGCACTTCAATCACCTCTCTGCGGGGCGTGGCCGGGCGTAGCGCGAACCCCGCGGGCGTAGGTGCGAGGCGCGGGCAGGCGCGGGCAGGCGCGGGCAGGCGCGGGGGAGCGGCGAGGGCAAACGTGATGTTTCGGGCATTGTCCTCTGCAGCCCGGGCCAGCCTCTCCTAGCGCGGCTCGTGCGCTCGACGAAAATAAACAGCCGTCCCCCGTCTCGTAACTTAAATCGTGTTTTTAAAAGTGTTAAAAGAGACCTTTCATTTCAAGTGCAAAGCTTGTTGTGGTGCCCATTAATAAATGTAGGGTGCATAAACCACCCGCCCGCACCCTCCCTTTCATGAGCTAGCATCTACGCAAATAGACGCCGATACCGAAAGGGAGCGACCACAAGAGGCGCGGCCCGGCCGCGGAGGCTGCCCTCTGTGCAGGGCGCCCACGGCACGGCACCCCGCTGGAGCTCGGATAGGCAGACCCGCCACACGCTGCCGCAGTGCGGCGCGGCCCAGTCCAGGGCTGCGGGGGCGACGGAGCCGCGGCCAGGGCCCGAGCCCGGGCCGGGCGTCAGATTGGCGGGAAGGGCGGGTATAGGCCGTGGCGGAGGCGGAGGGTCCTTGCAAGTAGAACGGCACTGCAGGACCCGAAAACCTTTACGTCAACACTGACCGCGGATATTTCTGTTCCTGTTACTGAGATGGCGGCGGGACTATGGCTGCGGCCCACTAACTCTAGAAGGGACAAACGGGCCTCCGCGATCAATCAGTGCACACGTCAGTTAAAAGTTTCGGGCAAGCAGACATGCCACTTGTGCACTGAACCGTGGCCCGTCGAATCCTAGGCGTAAAAATGTGCGCTCATAGGTGAGGGCCAAGATGCAGAACAAAGCCGTTTTAGTTTGAAGCTCGGGCGTGACCCGGCAAGACCACGGCGTTGCCGGCCCGGCCCAGACTTTGTGGCCCAATAGGCGTCCCCTGCACGGCCCTCGCCTTGCCCGCTCCCGGCCTTTGCGGCCTTCGGACGCAATCCGGTTCCAACCGGAATCCGGGTGCCAACCGGCTACCCACTGGGTCATCAGGCAACAGTCGGGTACCCGGCTCGGGGAAAACACCTGCTTGGTCATCAACAGGCGGCGG
>NW_026267151.1:3487376-3499075 GCF_000697945.3 Frankliniella occidentalis
GGGGGTGGTAGGGGGACTCTCTATTCAGAGGAGCTTCTCCCTGACCGAGCTCGCCTTGGGCTCATAGCTCGAGTCGACAGTTCGACTCGTGGTAAACACTGCCCCACAGTGTACTCGCGCGGGCCTGTTTCGGTTGTTCTGCTGCAGTTTCGCCGAAGGCGCCGCCATGTGTACGCGGGAGCATAGAGCCACATCCTCACGAAAAGGACATGGTCACATATTACCAAAGTATATTTACAGACAAGATCTGAATGGCAGCTGTGGGGCACCTCCCGGACAGCAATGGGCCAGTGAGGCGACAAAGAGCTGAACGGCGTGACGGCATGCTCGGCGCTGCAGGAGGCAAGCGGTTCCGATACTGGTTTATCTTAACGGGTTGCGATAGAGTACTCAGGACGACGCGAAAGCTTGTGAACGCGCGGAAGTGGCGATGACCAGAACGTAAACGGATCGTTGCGGGACCTTTTTAACGCCACCAAAAAAGTGAGTTATTGGGCTAAATACATTGTACTTGATCCTTGACTTTTCAGGCACATAACTTGAACCAAAACACATGCACTTGAAAAATCTAGGTTGAAGTACTCAAGCAAATCAGGTAAACAAAATATGTACTAAGATAAAGAGTGCCGTTTTAAAATAAGTCTGCCATGCTACAGCCTGCGACACGCTGACACGCCCTTTGACGACGACGCCATTCTCATGTCGTCACCACCCGGCCTGACGTCAGCTCCAGGCAAAACGACATTAAATGCGTTTGGCAAAAAGACCTCGCTGCACCAGTTCAGTTAGAGAACGTCATCGCCACAAGCTGGCAAGTGAGATGATTGCTAACCATAACCACTCGCGTATGCGTGTGGGGTGTTCCACTGAGAACACCACGCGCCCGCGCCGCGTCTGTGCCCTCCTGGACCCTGATTGGCCGACGATGACGCTGACGAGATCGGCCAGTGAGCGTACGGGAGGAGCAGGCATTCGAGCGTCACGGCGGAAACACATGGAGCACCGGAACTGAGAGATCATCCAAAATATCCACCTCTCACCTTGAACTGAGGGTACTTGGTGTCGTAAATCTGCGAGAAACGCCTGAGGGAGAAGCGCCGCAGTCGCTGGGTGCAGTAGGACGCCATCTTCCTTGCGACTCTTCCGCGAGAGGGACCGCGGTATGGTGTCAAGAGGAAAAGTGACCAGAAAAGAGGGCGGCTCCCGAAAAGCTCGGAAAGGGGGCCGTCGGGAGACCAACGCCAGTACGGGCAGAGGGGCACGACGCCGCGCCAGGCCTCGGCACGAGCACCCCGTCGTCGGCGCGGCGCAGGGAGACACTGGGTGCCCCCCGTAGGACAAATCCCAGCAGGTCCTGCGTGCGAATAAATCAGTGGCGGTACACGGCCCGCAGATGCGCGACGAGACTTTGCCTGCTTTGCATGGGCCCACGGGCCTCGGGCGGGTCGCGTGCCGTGGCGGCGCGTGGCGGGCGGGGGGCGCACTGGCACCGGGCGGGGGCGCCATACTCCGCCATGCGCCACCAGACCAGCCCGCACCGGCCCTTTAGATTAGAAGTGAGCAAGGCGGGGGTGCGCCACCGCGCCAGGCAGACACATCCTTGTTGGCCCAGGGATTGGGGCTCTTCCGAGGCACATGCACGGTAGCAATAAGCCTATCGGGGACGCAATAAGCGCGGGCGCGCGGGGGTCGAGCCGGGCCGCCGGTATGTTTGCAGGGGGGTTGGGAAGGAGGCTGGCCGGCCGGCGAAGGCGGGAGATTAGGGCAGCCGGCGCCGATTGTAAACACAGAGTGGAACAACCAGCCGGTAGCTAGCGCCGAGCGCCGAGTACATTGTCAATAACTCTTGTACAGTGCACACCTGCTTGCTTCACACAACGCGCACTATTGCGCCCGTCTCAACAGGGCTGCGACACAGACAGGCACTATACGGGTTGGCCTACTCCAGCAACTGTCAGGACGTACGGGATCATCCAGAAAGGACGTCGGCCATCCGCCGTTCCGGCATTGCCAAGTTTAGCCCGTACCCGTGGCAAGCTCTCATAGCGCCTCACAGGTAGGCAACATCTTGCCTGCAGTGCATACGCGTACGGCGGGGTGGCCTACCCGGAGTCTCGCAGGCGCCGTGCTCCCCGTATTTGTCAATTTTGTCGAATGAATCTGCGAAAAGACGGGCGAACTTTCTGAACGACCCCGAAGGTTCCGCAACAAACCCGCAACACGTTGCCCTGAAACACGCCGGGCCACAAATGGTAGCTCCTCGCCCCCAGAGTGTTTTATCCGGGCAGCCGGCGTATGGCTTATGCGTCCGGGTCCGTCCGGTCCGGAGCCCGCAGAGCCCTGCGCACGGCTGCTCTGCGCTCTGGACGTGCACCGGTGCGCGCCGCTGCCGCCGAGCCCAGCAGCCCAGTCCAGCCACGGGCAAAAATTAATGGCCGATTGTCTGCAAGAGTTAAATGCCTGCCGTGTCGTGCAGCCTCTCTGCAGCCCGCGGGCCTACTGTACGACGGCTGCTGGGCCTGGCATGTCAGCTTCTGCAGGCGCGGCGCCCCGCCCAACGCCCAACCTCAACGCCGAGCTGAGCCAGGATCGCTACCTTGTAGCATATACGAGTAGCATATATTCGGGCTGTGCACTGTACATTACCACGACAGATACCCCCCCCCCTCCTCTTTTAACGCAAAACGCCGGCTCCAGTTTGCCAACTCTACAGCAGCGGCCTCGCCTATACACGCTACAGCAAGTCTTAATGAGGTCCACACTCCGCTATACGTTGGGCGAGGGAAGTGTCCGGCGGCTCGAGAAGAGTGATAGAGAGATCGTCAAACACAAACGATGTGGCGAGTTACGGCCCGCGGGTGCAGCCAGTAAACGCCTCGCAAGGGCCATTGTGCAGTGCCCGACGAGCCCCGACCGACTAGACGGGCGGGCGGGCGCAGCGCGAGGAGCTAGCGCGGGCGGCGGCGATGCGGCTGCAGCAGAGGCGGCAAGGCAAGGGCAAGGCCACCGGAGGCTCCAGCAGGAACTCACCCTCCTCATGGCTGCTGAGTCTGCGGAGCTCGAACTACCGCTCATGACCAGGAGGAACCCCTGGCCGTGCCTGCCTGGCCGACAGCACGGGGTGAACTGAGGAGGTCGTCCCGGGGGTTGACCCGACCCCTCGCATCCGGCGAGGGCCTCCGAACGCGTCGTCCTCCCCTCGCCCATCTCCCTCTCACCCCAGCCCCAGGCCCCATAGGATCGGGAACGCGACATTAAATGCCGCGGACGCGCCCCGCCGAGAGCACCGCGGCGACGGCAGCGACGGCCGCCAATCACAACATCGCGGACTCATCGGATTTAGCCGCGGGCGCGGGCGCTGTCAGTCGCGTCTCCCCGGCGCTCCCGCCCCGCTATGCCCCTCGCAGGACCGTCGCGGAGGCCGCGTCGCCACACTACAGAGAGGGACGCGCGCGACATCGCGTGCCCCCGCCCCCGCCCATCCCGGGCCCGCGCTTTGTCCGGGAAGACGGCACTTTTAATCACGGCGTTGATTGATGATTGCAGGTTGACGACCAGGTTCTTGCTTTGCCGCCCGCACGCCAGCGCGGCCGTCGTGGCGTGAGCGGTCCCCGATGGCGTGCGGTTGGCCGGCTGCGAGTGTGCGCGCCTCAGAGAGGGCGGCCAGCGAGCGCGGCCCGGCCCCAAGTGATTGGGCCCCACGTCCAGCCCCGCAGCGCAAAGTGGCCGTTCAAATAATGGCACCGTTAGACCACACGGTGGGGGAGGCCACAGCTCGGGACGGTCCTTTCCACGAATTTGCATGTCCGGCCGAGTGTGGAGTCCGGCCTGATCGCGGAATGATCGCGCACAGCTCGCCCGGGGCGGCCAATCTGCCATCACGAGCGAGTAGTCGTTCCCCTGGGAGCGTTCACTCGGGTGGCGGACGGGACGGCCATCCCCTCCTCCCGTCCCGATCCTGGACCCGGGTCGGACGGAGCCTCGCCTCACCCGGCGCCGAATTGCTCCACATCCAGTCCCATCCCGTCAGCCTTTAGCCGAGCCATGAATAATAAAATGAGCAGGCCAAGCCAAAAAGCCTCGCCAGGACCGCAGCAGACTCGCGAAAGGGACGAGGGGGACGAGCAAGCTCCGGTCGGGATGGGCAGGGCCGGGCAGGGCCGGGCAGGGCCGGGGGAAGGGCCTTGGTCTCAGGGACGACCTCCCCGTGCGGACCCGGGCCGGGCGCGTCTAGCCTCGTCGAGGCGTGTTAAGCCGTTCCTTCCGATACGAGTCTCCGCTCAATTAGCACTGCGGCCTACGCAACGCGCCGCGTACCGATATGTGTCTGCGACGGCGCGGCGGCCGGGCGCTGGGATTGGGGTTGGGGATCCGCTGCCTCGGCTAGGGGCAGGCACTACCGCCGCGGGCCGGACTCCTCCGGCCACGAAGAGTCGACGGAAATATTCATCGCTGGCAGACAGGTCGGGCCGGGCCGGCTAAACGCTAACGCCAAGCCACTTTGGCAATAATTAAACGGTGATTGGAAGCGCGCGGTTCACTTGGCTCGCCCACTAAATACAGGTTGCGCCGGTCGGGACGTTCGGGACCGGAACGTCGCAATGTCAGCAGGGCTCCACCACACAGCAGCTCTCTAGAGCCATGTGAGAGGGAGAGAGAGGTGGGCGTGCCTGCGAGAGCGACCAGGACGCGAAAAGTGTTGGGAAGCCATGCTGCCGCGGTACGTACCCGCGCTGCACTGTACACGCTGCCCCGCCCTGCCAAGCGGGGCGCGGCGGGGCGTGGCGGGGCGCGGCAGTCAGCATATCATATCGCGACCGAGGCATTCCGAAAGGAGCAGGAGGAAACAGCGAGCTGCCGCTAAAAGTCTCGACTTTGCAGCCAATAGTGCTGCAGCGGCCCGACGCCGGCACTGCCACTTTATACGAGGCACTCCCCCCGCACGCGTCCTCATTGTCCTTTGGGTCCAGGGCCCTCCACGCACCGGTGCATGTAACGTATACGGGGGGCCGTCCCCCGGTGCACTGCCCAGGTGCCCATGACGTTCAGCTGATGGCTCGGGAGCTGCAGTCGCAGCCGGACGAAGGTCGCGAACGTCCCGGCCACGTGGGCCACTCCACCCTCCCAGTCTGGATCCGGATCTGCCGTAGCTCCAATCAGAGGGCACTCCCGGATGGCAGGCTGAGCCGGACGCCGGCGAGCGTGTCCACCCGCGTGTCCACTTGAGCCTGGGCTGGGCTCGGCCCCAGCGCAGCCCCAGCGCGCATGAGTGTCGGTTACTTCCCCACGGAAGACAGGAATGCCTGCATGTACGACGATGGTCTCACTCTCCTCACTTCACTCGCACCCGCAGTGCGGTGCAGTCGCTCTACACTAGGAAAGCTGCAAACTTTGTCACCTCCTGCGTGCGACGCAGAGGGACGGGTTGTGCAAACGCAGAGAGGCATTACATCGCCGAGGAGCGGGAGATGATCCGCGAACGACAGTGAGGATGTGCTGGGATGCCGATGCCGATCTGTACAGTCGAGCGCAAAAGAAGCGGACGAGATATCGCGAACGTGTTACACTCGAGAGAACTCGAGTCGTGTCTACCCACCTATGCTCATTAGAATTCTTTCTAACTGAATTTATAGCCTGAAGAAGGCGGAGTTGAACAGCAGCGACGCACTGCAGAACTAAGCCCATTGCATTTCTGTGAGTAAATTACTACGAGTAAAGTTGAATGCAAATTATTATCCCATCGAGGTTGACTGGTAATAGATTACTGATATTCATTGAATTTTCCTCGCCATATTTTCATTTTGTTTTCTTCTGCTACTCGTGCAAGAGCGACAGTCGCAGCGTTTATGTATTTCTTATTTGCGGTGGAAATATAACAACTAATACCGCATGGTACCGTGCCGGGGCCGGGGGGCGCCGTGGCGTGTGTGTGTGTGCACTCCACAGACGCACAAGTGCGCTCTCATCAGCGACCGTCAGCGACGACCTGCTCAGTCAGGACTCGCCGAGGGACGCCCCCCGCCGCGCCGCCCCCTGCGGCACTAGACCACCGACTCGTCGTGGACTCGCATGGCGCGCGCGCTTCACACCTCTCCGCCGGACTCGGCACGTGGCGTTGAGCCGCGGAGGTTGAGCTGCGGTCCGCACGGCCGGCGCCGCACAGAGAGGCTCTGTCTCCACGGGACACGGCGGCCTCTCAGAGCGACCGGCGCGACCGGCGGCCCAGCTCGCGGAGTGTGATTATCGCAGTCACGGGGTGGGGGCGTCCGGCAGCTAGCGTCGCCCACGCGCGCCGCGAAGTCCACGGGGCGCCGCCCCGAAGTCCCCCCAAGCTCGGCGTCCTGCCGGAGCGGTAGCCGGACCCCCCGGCGAGTGAGATGCTCGCGCCGGCAATAGGGTATTCCGCTGCAAGCCAACCGGAACCTAAAGAAGAAAAGCACGACTGCTCGATCTGCTTCCCGCTGTGCGCTCATTGGCTGACCGACGTGACAAGGTCATCGTTGACCAATCAGCGTTCAGAAGGAAAGAGATCAGGCAGTCATGCTTTTCTTCTTTAAGTTCCAGTTGGCTTGCAGCGGAATACCCTATAGCTCCACCTCACTCACACATGTTTCTTTACGTGCGCCCCTGCCACTGGGCCTGGTGGACCTCGCAGACCCCCGCCCCGCGCTGTCGGCGGTCTCGCGAAGAGCGGGCCGGCCCAGCCGTGATAATTGGCGAGTAAGTGAATGGCGGGCGACATGTTCAAGTAACCCCGGACGACACTGCTCGCTGGGGGCCGACGCCGACGGGCGGTCAGGGGAACGCCATTCTAGTGAAAGGAGGACGTATGTTTGTTGAAGTCGATTGTTGCTGCTGGTGACTGTCACTGTCTAATACGAAGACGGCGCTCGCTCGACGACGACCGACCAGGTGGCACAAACCAGCAGTATAATAGATGAAATTAGGTTCTTGCGGTCTTGCGCGTCCCCATGCCGACGACCTGCCTCCTCGTCCTCCGTCACGTCACCCCGCAGAGCGCGGCGTTGGAGTTGTTGTGCCACCGACGCGAACGAACTGCCGGGGAGGGGCGGATCGCATGCCACACTTTTGGTCCAGGAAACCCCCGCCGCCGTCGTCGGGGTCGGGAGGCGCGAAGTGCAGCGGCAATGCAGCCCGTCTCTCTAGGACGCTGCGCGACGGCCGCGAGCCAGCGGAGCTGCCCGCTCAGCATCCCGAGGCGAGATAAGAGTCCCGGCCGACACAAAGGTGGACTGCGCTGGGCTGGACGGGCTGCACATCCGCTGCGCCGGCCACAATCAAGGCGGCGGTGGTCCTGTGCTGTGGGCCCAGTGGCGTGCGTGCGCGCGTGCGTGTGCGTGCGTGCGTGTGCGTGCGTGCGTGTGCGTGCGCGCGAGCATCAGCTGTTGTGCCTGCGCCGGACGGGTCGCCCGCGGGCCAGAGTCCTGCACACCGCCGGCGCACGTGATGCAGCCGCTGCTGGCGGCGGCGCGGCGAGACTTTTCACTCGCTGGCGGTAACGCCCCTCACACATGTTGCGCCCGCCGATGTCAACACATCACGACGGCGACCACGCGAGCGACTCGCGCCGCCGGCCCCCGCGCGGTTTGGCGAGGCGGCCGCGATAGGACCCCGCGGCTATCGTTCGAGTCACGATGCTCTGGGGATCATTTGAGATAAGGCCAGCGCCGCCAGACCCGCCGGACCCTGGCCCTGCCGCCCCTGCCTGCAGCGCGGCCCGGGACCGCGCTGGCCGGGACCGGGACGGGAGGGGGAAGGAAAACGAGGTGCAGGAGGGCGCTGATGCAGCACCCCGCGTCGCCCCGCGTCGCCCCGCGTCGCCCCGGGACGTCTGATCTTTTCTTGACTTCTGCGGTCCCATGATGTTGACGACAGCACGGTTCTTTCCCCACAGGACGCCACTCGACGCCACCCTGCGCCGCGTCAGAATCCGCGTCAGGTTTCTCCGGGGGGTCCTACCCCTTCCACTCGGGTCAGCCCACAATAGGGTCACTCACAAGCTCGCCCAACGCGGCCTAGCTACTGGATAAAATAAAATCAACTTTTTGTGAAATTTGTTCGGTTTTTGAGTAGGTTCTGAACAAGGGGGTTTGGTGTAAGCTAGTGTTGACGAAACGCATAGGCACAGGCACTGTATCGAAATATTCTGAAAACTTACATATCCAATCTCCCTCACTTCATTTCATCATACTAGTAAACAATTTTACTTGGAGTGGTGACATGTTGAAGGTTATGGCTCTAAAACTACCACAGTTCAAAAAAAACAAGATATATTAAATCTTTGGTCCACAACGGATGACTTCAGTCTCGCGCCCGCGAGCCTTTCGCCGCCCAGCCGAGCCCATCGCCCAGCAGGTGCATCTCCCGTACGACCCCCCACTGGGAAAAGGAAAGGATTCGTCTTCTTCTCTGAGCGCATCGGAGACGCAGCGCTGCGGCGCGGGTAATGGGCTGGGCCGCGTCACAAGTAACGAGCACGGCAACGCAACCTACTTCCAGGTGCCACCTAATCACACACGCACCTGCCGCCTCAGAAACGGCGCAGAATAGTGATCGTGTTCGATGTGTGTGGCCGACGGGAAGGAGCCCCCTCCCTCAACCCCCATCCGGCGTAACGTCAATAACAAAGTGATGCAAGAGAGCCCAGGGTACTCACCAACGTGTGCTGGTAGCTGTGGGAGTCCTGGGCGTGCAGCTCGACGCCCGGCTGCGACGTGGGGGACATGGCGGTGGCTGGGTGTTGCTGCTGCCAACAACGGGTACGTATCCAGTAAGGGTGAGCCGCCGGGGCGCCCGGGCGGGGAGCTGGACGCGGGGTGCGAGTGCTGCCAGGACCGCGGGGGCGCGGCAGAGGCGCAGCACGACGGGTCACTCACTGCCGAGGACGACGTCGACAAAGTACCGAGTACTCGACGGAATCAGAGAGCCGGCCCGGTGGTCCGACCTGGCGAACGCGAGAGCCGGCAGTCGCTTCCACTCTCCATGGCGATTAGAGTCCGACTGACTCAGCTGAGGAAAGGAACCCGGGCCGGCAAGGCGGGGCGGGGCGAGGAGCGGCGCGGGGCGGCGCGGGGCGGCGCGATGCGAACGCGACGCGGCGACCGACGCGTTGGTTTGACGGCTGGCTCTGCTGTTCGGCGGGCGCGCCGGGCCGGGCCGCGACGCGACGCGGTGGGACGCGGCGGCCAGACTTTGCGCTGCTAGTTTGCCTCCGGGCAAAACGGCGTGTGTGGGGACGCGGTGAGGCACGGCCGCAGGCGCAGGCTAGGAGCTCACGAGCCAACAGGATGCAAAACGCCTTATGGAATACCGGCGATGGCGAGCCACCGCCACACACGTGGAACTAGCAGGTGGACCTGGACCTCCGGGCTTCTTGTCACCTGGCCCGTGAGCGCCTTTGTTCGTTACATAGTGCTGCTTGAATATGAAAAGTCTGTCAACGTCGCAGAGAGGCTTTCCTGGGGTGTCCTGCGCGACATGCGAGTAAGTTTTCTTTTGAGACGCCTCGTGCGGTGACTTCTTGGCGACCCGCATGCACCGCTGCATGCGGTGCAGCATGCCTCTCAGGGGCTCTCTTCTTGTACCATCTCACCGATCTCACCTGGGTGGGGTCAGGGTTGGTGCGTTCAGCGAGGTGTTGATTTTGCCGTTTGACCCGTGGGACAATCACCGCCCATAAAGACGTATTTTCGATTAAATTTAGGACGAGGACGAGTGAAGTCGTACTTCCGAGATGTCGAGCCGCGTTGAAATGGTCGATATTGCGCCTCAGGTGTCAGCGACATGGGCTTAACTCGGCGTCATGTAGCCTGATCCTGATAGGGATAAACACAGTTCGAGGCGCATAATCTCACATTTTTGACATTTCGATTTCGGAATCTCCATTCGCGTCGAAGCAGCAGCGCTGACGGAGCTGAGCGAGAAGCGAGATTGGGCAACCGGTTTCAATCCGGTTCTCAAGTAGATACTGCATTCGTTGTCGAATCCGCTGCAATAATATCGGTCAAAGCCGAGTGACCCCCGGGCAGCACAGCCTTGGCACTGCCGCATTAGATACGCCAGGATCGCCCGGCCGACTTGACTTTCACAACGCGTCATTCTTTTACTCTTTCTTTTGATAAGTGCGCATGCCGGCAGGCACATCGCGCGCCAAGGAGGTTTACTGTTGCGCGCTCCCCCTCGCGGCGCGGGTCGGATGGGTTGCCTGCACACCAGGCGCTACTCGAGCTCTGAACGAACAGACAAGAGGTACGTACTGGTGCGAGTCTCGACTTGTTCGGATTCCCGAAACAATCAGGCAGGGTGGAGGAGGAAGAAGAGGGCGTGTGTCAAATAAAAGAGTGGGTAGGTTTTAAACGTTTTATTTCATAACATGTAGAATAAAGTATAAATTAAAACAGAAAATAACGTTCCTAAATTTGTCAATTTTTAAGTTTGTAAATCGCTTTACACTCCTCTGTTCAAATGGTAAAATAAAACTGAATTTCAAAATTAATGGTCCATTAAGTTCATACAAAATTCATAGTTCATCTCAGTCGGTTTTAGAGTCCAATCATTTCTGGCATCTTACCTTTAAAATTCTATGGTTAGCTGATTTAAAATGGTTAGAACTGCACAAACATATTTATAATAAAATTATTAGGCTACAAAAGCAGAGGGAGCTCAAGCAATCTTCTCTGTTCATTCCTAAACTGAGCACCTTTACTAGATAAAGTTACCCATTTTAGGACTTCTTTTCTTTTACACATATACAAATACATTAATCGGGACTAAAATTCGAATTCATTATAATACTTCATAATATGGCAACTTTTACATCTTCGTGAAAAACACAGTATCCATTTACATTTTCATTCAGCATGGGGGTAGAAAAATGAGCTTCAATCATGCTACTCCGGACCCTTGATCTTTTATTCAACTGCTTGGTTGTATAACCAGCCAGTCAGTTTAAGCTCAAAATTAATTCTGAACGTTCTCTTGGAATGGCCAAGCAGCTTGTGAAGCGTCAAGCACATTAGCCTCGCAGTGGGAAACTACTCCGAATCAGCTGAAATTTCGTGTTCCTGGACGGTATGGGCTTTTTGTACTGCGGTCTGGTTTCTTGGTTTACTCATTCGCTCTCGCACTCACACACGCAAACGCACACACACTCACACACATTCACTCACTCACACTCATTCACAGCTGGGCCTGGGAACCTCTCCAGGAGGCGCCCGTGTTGAGCATGGCGTAGCTGGTGGAGTAGGCCACGCTGCCGTACAGCTCCGAGTGACTGCCGGGGGAGTGGTTGCCCTGCAGGAATCGATTCAGCTCCTCCTGCGTGTCGAAGATCATGACGGCAAACGGAGAGCCGGGCACGTGGTCGCCCGCCCACTTCACCTCGACGCGGTAGTCACCGGGCTCCGTGGGGTCGAACTTGCACAGGATGGTGCGGTCCTTCTGGCTTCCCCGCTGCATCTCCACACGGAACGCTCCTGCAAGACAAAGACACACGCCCGTCAGTAGTGTCTCTTTAGTGGGCCGACAAGGGCCTGTTCGAACAGCATGCGAGGCTCACCTTTCGGTCCACGGATGCGCACGGTGAGCTGGCCGGCCCCGGCACCGCGTGTGTCGCAGATGAACCTGGACTGGAAGGTGGCGAGCACGCCGTGCTCCACACCGGGGCCGTACACGCGGAC
>NW_026267151.1:3499125-3499503 GCF_000697945.3 Frankliniella occidentalis
AAGGTGGCGAGCACGCCGTGCTCTACACCGGGGCCGTACACGCGGACTTTGCTCGCGTCCGGGGCGCCGTTGACGCGCAGGGTGTAGGGGCTGCCTGGCACATGCTCGCCTGCGGGGAAAAGGAAAGGTTAGGCCCGACGAAAATGGAGAGCGGAACAAGCAGGGTGCGGAGCACTCTCAACTACTCTCTCGTCACTCACCTCCGTACTTGACGGTGAGCGCGTGTCTGCCCGCCTCCTGGGGCTTGACGTTGAGGGTGAAGGTGCCGTCGCCGTGGTCGTAAAGCTCGCAGTAGGCCACCTTGTGCGGCCCCGCGCAGTGCGCCGTCAGCTCCCCGGGGCCGGCGCGCCGTGTGTCGATGAAGGAGCGGATCTCCTT
>NW_026267152.1:0-1983 GCF_000697945.3 Frankliniella occidentalis
CACCAGCGACTGGCGTGCACCCTGCAGGGCTACATGGTGAGTGGCATGGAGAGGGCGGCGGAGGTATGGAGCGTCGGCCGCACCCTGCAGAGTGGCATGAGCACGGGACGCAGCTATCTGAGTGGCGCTTGTTATAAAGTTATACTCCAGAGGAGCGATAGTTCATTACGGCCTGCTGGGCCTGTTCCACTACTGCTATTTACGGCTATTTACAACCCCAGAAGTGCAGCATCCCCTACCCCGTAAAATAAAATCTCGCTCGTCGGCTGGTGCCACAGGTTTGTTGTTGTTTTTGTTTGTGTACACTTACGCGACAATTACTCTTTGTCGCAGCAAATGTCGGAGCTGAGCAGCGTCTACACCATCCTCAAGACCATCAGCGAGGGCACGCCGGCCGAGGCCGCCGGCTTCTACCCCGCTGGAGGTAAGTTGTACTTACTACGCGTGTGTTGTCGGACAAACATACCGCATATTGGCTGCTGGGTTCTGCTCTGGCCGGGCCGTGGGCCGGGCCCTCCGCCGACATCATCGGACCATTCCCCATCTGTTTGCAGAGAGCGCAAATTACTTGAGCCCGCGGCCGGCCGGCGAAACGTACTCTGTACCGCCGCCGCCCGCCCCAGTGCCGGCCCCCGGCGCGCTGCCCCCGCAGGCGCCGCCCCCGCCGCCGGCCGACCCCTACGTGGACATGATCAGCCTGCGGGGCCACAGCGGCGAGGTCCCGTCCCAACGCGGCGGCCCGCCCGACGTGTCCTGCTCGCCTACATTGGGGTCCTCTTTGAGCTGCGCAGACGACGTCGGCTCGCTGTACCAGAACATGCCGGCGCCGCCGGGCCGCTCCCAGTCCGGGTCGCCGCCGGGCTCCCCGCGCCCCGCGCCCGAGGCCCGGCGCCACAGCGCCCCGGAGGACGCCGTCCTGCAGGCCCTGGCGGAGGCGCCACAGCCGGCCCCGGACACCATCCCGGAGTACGGCCCGGAGGACACGAGCGCCGTCTACCAGGACATCGACGAGACGGACGGCCCGACCCCGCCGGCGGCGTCCGCGGCACCACCACCACGACGACGGGACTCCGACCCGGCGCTGGCGAGCCTCGGCGACGAGGACGAGGACATCCTGGGCATCATCCACGACCTGAAGAGCAGCTCGTTCAGCCTGGGCGCCCTCGGGGAGGTGGAGCACCTCGTCGAGACGTGGAGGGGCAGGAACGCGACTCACCAGAGCCTCCGCGACAAGCAGGTGAGCGGCATTGGCCGGGGCGGGGCGGGGCGGGGCGCGGCGGGGCGGGGCGAGCGCCCGCAGAGCGACGGTTAGGCCGGCCGGCTCACACGCGTGCGTTGGTGTTGCAGGAGCAGCTGGCCCGCATGCGAGAG
Organism: Frankliniella occidentalis; assembly: GCF_000697945.3. Lineage (NCBI taxonomy): Eukaryota > Metazoa > Arthropoda > Insecta > Thysanoptera > Thripidae > Frankliniella > Frankliniella occidentalis. The sequence goes on from NW_026267152.1 coordinate 1,372, forward strand.
GAGTTGCAGCGCGTCGAGCACCGGCTGGGCGGCGAGGCCAGGCCGTCGCCCTTCGAGAGGATCAAGAGGGTGTTCAGCAGGGCGCGGCACGGCCGCAGCTCCAAGGCCCGGGCGGCGGGGCCCGCGGCACAGCCGGCGCCGCCCGCCCGCCCGGCCAGCAGCCTGAGCAGGAGGAGCTCGAGCTCCAGCACCTGGTCCGACAGGAGCACCGAGCCTGCCGAGCACCCCGACGTACCCGAGTCCCCGATGCAGGTGAGCCTCTTGTGACGGGCGAATCATGTTACGCGTATTTTAATTTCACTTTAAAAATACACCTCGTTTTTGGCTGAGCGATTAGCGAAGCCCATTACTCCACTGACCGAAAAAGCCCCATTCTGTTTGTGTGTTTGTCTGTATGCACGATAACTCGAGAAGGAATTGAGTTAGCGATCTGAAATTTTTAGGGTAGTTTTGTATCATAAAAAGACAGATCGAGTTCGATTTTGTATCATAACAAGCTGGGCCCGCTCTTCCGCCAAACCAAGTTGCCAGCTCCGCTTCGCTCCACCGGCAACTCGGTTCGGCAGGGAGCGGGCCCAGCTTGGCCTGCCGGCGGCGTTTGGGACGGGCCTT
>NW_026267152.1:2033-3114 GCF_000697945.3 Frankliniella occidentalis
GGACGTTTGTTTATTCGACAGTCATATTTATAACAGTGTGGAGAGTAGAGGTGGGGGTTGACTGCACATAACAGTGGCAGTATTCGCAGGTTGCAGGCACAGCCTTGCCAACCTAGAACACCTCCCCCTCCAGTCCCTTAACTTCAGTGTTTATTGTGAATGTTAAGGTTAGGAAAATAAACAGGAATACTGATTGCGGCAACGCCTCAACTCAACTTTATTTATCCAAAGAAATAAGTACGTACTGTACGTAAAGTAGCCGGATCCACCGGTACACTTGGTCAACACCAAAGTATTATGAAATTATGAGTTTTTAATCTCTATATCTCGCAGGAAGCCTAACCGGCCTTCCTCGTCGAGTGTGTGTCCTTACTGGACCACCACCACCGAAATGAGCTGGTGGACGACGCCACCCAGCATCAGGATGAGGAAGTCCTCGACGCCGTGGGGGACGCCGAGCGACGTCCTGACGGGGAAGCATTGCAGCTTCCCTAATATCCTCCGGCACCTCCAGGTCCGGCTGGTCCTGGCCCTGGTCGAAGACCACTGGCCTGGCCGCTGGTCGATGCCCCAGAATCTGTAAGGGCACAGAACGAGACACATTAGTCGGGTATGGATCAACAGGAGGAATATCAAATCTATCAGGGCGTGTGGATGACGGCTGCAAATGCCAGGTATTTCTCCTCAACACACGCCCACTCAACGTTTTAATCATGTAGGACCTTGGAGCTTGAAGCTTCTCCACAACTGTCCCTTTGTACCATTTCCTAGTTCTCCAATAAACTATTGGCTGTCCGACAGCATACTCCACAGGCCTACGCCTGGCTCGTCTGTCATGCTGAGCTTTCACTCTATTTTGCAGGACCTGTGGGACATTCCCAAGATCAACAATCTTTGGTACAAGAGCCTGCGGCCTGGTGGGCACACAAGTGCGAACCATCCGACTCATGAGGATCTGCGCTGGAGAAAACGACATCCCAGTCAGAGGAGTGTTGTTATACTCTCGCAACGCATCCAGGTAATGAGTGTCAGTGTCATGACATTTGTTCATTAATTGTTTAGCTATATGCACCCCCTTCTC
>NW_026267152.1:3164-5043 GCF_000697945.3 Frankliniella occidentalis
TATCCGAAAACGGGCCTTCGGCCCGTTTGAGTGACGGCTCGCTTCGAACCATCTTTTTGCCAGGTACCTTTTCTGTCTACTTCGTAATTAAAACTCAACAAACGAAGTATTCTTTTCGTACGCTGAACATCTTTGGTTGTTCGCAGTTTGTAGAATACATGCAAGTTATGCCAAAATTTTAAGTTATTAATGTTAGCTTATGAATCCAATAACAGACCTATGAAAAGGTACATAAGACTAGACCTAGAAGTTAAATATACTTCCAGGCATACTCTGAATGACACCAAACGTGTTCAAACAACAAAAAAATAAATGTTTTTTTTTTGTGGATTTTTTGCATGAAAGTGTACACGTTTTATTAATGATGTGCCACCATAAAATAAGCCCACTCTTCTGCTTAGAAGAAAATTTTGAACCGGCCGCATACTTCTCAGACAGAAGTGTACTTCTGAAAAAATAAAAATATTTCTGTTTTGGCCATTTTGGTGAGAGAAACTCCCTCTATCGCCTAAACGGTGAGAGATGGAGCCAAATGGACGAAATTTTAGCCCGAAGGGCTTCACTTTCCCAAGTTACCCCTTAGAAAACCATCACATATTTTCTAAACTTAATATATCGTTTTTGGGCCACCCTTGTCAGAAAAACTCCCTCTAGCGCCTAAACGGTGAGAAATAGAGCCAAATGGACGAAATTTTAGCCCAGAGGGCTTCACTTTCCCAAGTTACCCCTCAGTAAACCAACAAGTATTTTCTAAGCTTAATATATTGTTTTTGGGCCACTTTTGTCAGAAAAACTCCCTCTAGCACCTAAACGGTGAGAGATAGAGCCAAACGGACGAAATTTTCGCCCAATGGGCTCTACTTTCACGAGTTACCCCTTAGGAGACAATAAAAAAAAAAAAATTCCCACTTCTTGGACCAACCCCTATTTCTTTGTTACCCCCTCAGACCCACTCAGGGGTGGTTGGCAGGATTTGCACCAACCGTTTCGTTGTCCAGAAGTGACAACAATAATACCCTGAAAATTTCAGACCTCTAGCTCACGTCCTTCTTGGGGAACGGACAGACGGACAGACAGACAGACAGACAGACAGACAGACAGACAGACAGACAGACACAGAGGCGATGGCATAAGCCCGCTTTTATAGCTTTTAAGCAAAAGAGCGGGCTAAAAAGACAGATCGAATTCGAAGATGAGCACTCTACCTCAACAATTCACTTTTAAAAAAAAATCATAAACCACAGGTTTCAAAATGTATTTTTTTCAAATATTTTTTTACGGGTTCCTATAGGGTAACTCTGTTTGGGTGCTAGGGGGCATTTCTTGACGAAAATAAGATGTAAATGACCAAATGGCCTATAAAATCGTTAAATAGGCTCCACATGAAAAAATTGTAAGGGAAGTAATAGTTTCACCACACATTTGGTGTCAGCGCCTCAGGCCTAGCTATATGTGCGCCAGGCGCGTCGCAGTGTAACAGTGTTTCGTGAGATATCGCGAAGCCTGTTACGCGAGACGTGGTAGCTGGTACTCAATAGTTGTACACCTAAAAAAATGTGTTCTCAATTCAAGATGATCCCCAAAATTTTAAGGCAAATGTTGTTATTTTAACCCCTATTTACACTTACATTAAGTAAACAGGGATTAAATTAATCCCTATTTGCCTTAAAATTTTGGGTATCATCTTGAATTGAGAACCCATTTTTTGGGGTGTAAATTTCTTACTTCATGCCGTGACTGTCCCTAGGTCGAGGAGGTCTCCTGGCTCCACCCGGTGAGCCCCGCCAGCGACGAGCACTACGTCGTGCCGCACGGGGTGCGCCCCGTCCCCGCGGCCCTGTCGCCCTACGGCGCGCCCCCCGCCGGGCCTCGGGGCGGC
>NW_026267152.1:5093-5618 GCF_000697945.3 Frankliniella occidentalis
GCAGCAGTTCTACCAGGGTCTATTTTGATCTGATTTTCTGACCATAAAAGTCCAAGAAACATCACTTCAGATTGTTTGAATTGTATCTTGTTAGGATTGAATTTAATATTTTCGGACCTGGCTTTCGCCAGCACCCTACTAAGGACAAGGTCATGCTCTGCGGCATTCCCAAAGGTTCAGAAGATGTGAGGACGTTTGTTTATTTGACAGTCATATTTATAACAGTGTGGGGTTGACTGCACATAACAGTGGCAGTATTCGCAGGTTGCAGGCACAGCCTTGCCAACCTAGAACATAGCGGAACAGGGCTTTCCGGGCACAAAATTTGACATACTCGAACAGCAGGTCAGCAAGGTATATGTATTTCCCAGGCAGATACTCCACCCTAGGATTGTACATCATTAATTTCAACCGCATTTTCTTTAGCCTATTATTTGTTATTTTGTGAACTGGTTTCTGAAATATAGACACCAGAGGCTGATGATCAGTTTGAAACTTAACATCAGGCATTCCATAGATAAAGGA
>NW_026267152.1:5668-6472 GCF_000697945.3 Frankliniella occidentalis
TATTCACTACCCCTCCCTCTTTCCTCAACCAAATTAGTCAGCAAACAGCGGGAAATGATATAACCTACTTGGTCAGAATTCATTGGTTCTTGAGGGATTCGCTCGTGACACATCCGGGCGCCAATAAGATGATTGAGAAGTAAGCTTTTCTGAAGAGAACAAAAGTAATGCACTGTGAAATATTTTGGAAGAAAACTCGTCCCCCGATGGTGTAGCTCAGGACCATCCCCCCTGGGATGCGTTTAGCGCACTGTATTTGGCTTAGTTTCCCATTCCCGAGCGGCATGTACGCATTCCGCGTGGGCTGTTCTGGGCCGCCCCGCGGGGGGATGTATTTTGTCGCCCCACTGCGAATCGGCCGCCGCCCCCGAATATTCCGACATTTAAAATACTCGCAGATATATAGCCACTGTTGGTGCTGTTCTAGTTGGTAAACTGAGAAAAAAAAATCTGTCTCAGCACGTTTACTCTGTCAACTCAAATGTGTACATAGTACACATTAAAAAAAGTGTACATGGCATGTATGCTTTAATTAATGTGTACATGCTCATTTACACATTTATAAATGTGTACATAGGAATGTATACACATTAAAAGATGTGCACATGACATGTATACTAACGGTTGTATGTATGCTTTAAAAGATGTGTACATGAGCGTGTACACATTAATAAATGTGTGTACTTGGCAAGTACACACAATATTCTGTGTACTTGCCAAGTACACAGAATATTCTGCATACATGTAGGTATGCAGAATATTCTGCATTCAAGTACACACTTGGGTTTCCAGAGCGTTTAGTGC
>NW_026267152.1:6636-8400 GCF_000697945.3 Frankliniella occidentalis
AGACGAAATGCTTACCATTCAGTTTCAGGCCGGCGGTGTACTCCCGCAGCTGATGTACAGGTGAAGTCGGCTGTGATGTCACCATGCAGACATCTTGAGTCTTGAGAAGCTGGGCTTCCTCAAGCTGGTCATAATCTTGCAGCAGATACTCTGCACCAGAGACTGGCTCCACACTGACAGCAGCAGTGGGAGGCACAGTGGAATTTACAGGGTAAGGTTGGTGTACGATCCGTACCACCTCAATGTACTTCTTTTCAACACGTGGCTCCTTGGTTCTACAGCATTTCTCAAAATGCCCTAGGGTACCACACTTATTGCATTCTACGCCATAAGCTGGACACCTCCGAGGTCTGTGACGGGTATCACACCGTGTACAATCGAAGGGTACTTCCTGGAAGTCTCCCCAGCCACCATTCCAGTGGCCACGGCCACCCCTGTGGTAGGCACCACGTGGGTGTGGCGGCCCATAGTGTCCTCTGAAGGATCCCCTATGGCCCCTGTGATGGTATGGTCGACCAACATAATTATTATAGCGGCCTCCACGCGGAGCACGTCCACGCGGAGCACCACGGCTAATCTGCTCATGCTTCCTTTTCAGGTTCTTCTTAACGACAGCATCCACAGCTGGAACCTGAGCTGCTTCAGAGGCTGCCTGCTCTTGAAGACGAGCATCAGAATTTTTTCCTTCTTCATCAATTTGTGCCATTGTCCAGTTCCTGTTTGCTCTGAGGGTTTCAGCAAAACGAGGATCCCTGGTCTTCTTAATGATGTGATCTCGTAGCAGAGAATCAGCGATATTCTGATAGTCGCAATCTTTAATCAGCAACTTCAGGTCAGTATACCAATTGGACCATGTCTCCCCAGGCTTCTGCCTGCGAGCATTGAAGGCATCTCTAATGCTAGTAATTGATTTTTTATCTTCTACGTATGTTCTGAAGGCCTGGACGACCGCATCATAATTCTCACTTAGATCAGTGATCACAATGCCATTCTGTTCATCTAGAGCTCGAGTCACAAGTGAGTCTTTGAAACTATTGTAGACCTCCAGAGCCTCACGTCCAGCCTCTTTCATTAACACTGCCCATTTGTTAGCAGGTGGATTAACACGGGACGGATCAGCCTTCACAAATATGTCGAAGCGCTGTTCAAAAGCTGCCCAATTGGCTGCTATGTTACCCTCACGGAGCTTCACCGGTCCGGGTCTCGACTCGTCTGACATGATGTCACCACAAGCAAACTGATAATTTTGTAAAAATTTCAAAAATAAAGAACGTCAACTGACTGACACTTGAGTTTCTATTAAGATAACTCCTAATATCTCTTATGTCACTTGATGACAATCAAAACAAGAACAACTGAACACTCAGAGAACACTTTACAACTGTCCTACCGACTGCGCCATGTTGTGGTTTGACGTAGGGGTGAGAAATAACGTTACCAAAGGTTCAGAAGATGTGAGGACGTTTGTTTATTCGACAGTCATATTTATAACAGTGTGGAGAGTAGAGGTGGGGGTTGACTGCACATAACAGTGGCAGTATTCGCAGGTTGCAGGCACAGCCTTGCCAACCTAGAACACTCTCCTTCTTCAGGAAATCCACTTGACGCCCAACGACCGTCTAGTAGTGCTGTTCGAACATCGGGAGACCTTCCCTACTCTCTCTCTCTCTCTCTCTCTCTCTCTCTCTCGCCCCCGGCGGGGTGTGCACGGCTGCAGCAGCGCGCCGCCCGGCCCCGGCAGGAAACGGCTCCACCGCGACCCTC
>NW_026267152.1:8450-11529 GCF_000697945.3 Frankliniella occidentalis
CACATGACATGTATACTAACGGTTGTATGTATGCTTTAAAAGATGTGTACATGAGCGTGTACACATTAATAAATGTGTGTACTTGGCAAGTACACACAATATTCTGTGTACTTGCCAAGTACACAGAATATTCTGCATACATGTAGGTATGCAGAATATTCTGCATTCAAGTACACACTTGGGTTTCCAGAGCGTTTAGTGCCCGGACAGAAATATTTTTCTCAGTGTATGCATGTGAGTGCGGTGCATTTGAATGACGTAAGTAAGCGGTCGCTGAGGGCCGAAATTTCGGACAATGAAGGGTGAAACTAATAATTATAACGAATACATTTAGCGAAAGGCCGATTTATTCATTGATCTGGAACACCAATCGCAGCTCTTCCAAGAGAACTTTTACTACTGGTACGCAGAAGGATCTACCCAATATCGCACGGCGAGTGGAGTTGCTGGTTAAGCCAGTATCAGTATAATGAGCTGGAAATCCAAATAAGCGCTCAATTTCCGTAATGCTGAGGTAGGAAGGCACACCGCGCTCCGAAACGGGTAGCTGTCCGCCAGGGCCTCTCTGTGATTCCTGATTAGTGGTGAGAGTGCCAAGTGTCTTGACAAGTGCTGTTCTCCCATGGTCAAGGAAATCATCTAGAACGAGGCAGCACTTGCCTGGGACTCTAGGGGTAGACAGACTTTTAAGATTGCCCCAGAAATACCTGTGTGAGATCAGTATCGTAAGTATTGTACAAGTCAGGGATACACGAAAAAAAACAAAAAAGAATTAGCTGACACAACTAATAAATTAGCTAATGTTGGGATAGACAAGAAACTGGCTGTGGCAGCCAACAGTTGGTTGCCACAGACAAGAGTTAGTTGACACAGCGAAGCTGTCGCTGCAGGAGCCAATCGGTTCGTTCTGAAAGCGAAACACCCGAGGGGTGGATAACTCCTGAATTGGGTGTACAATTTTGAAAAATTGAATTTCAATTGGCTTGAATTGAATTTGAATTGGACTGAATTGGTTGAATTGTTTTTGAATTGGTTTGAATTATTGCGATTTTATTCTACTGAATTAGCGTGAATTGGCTTGAATTGACTTGAATTGAATGTAAATTGGCTTGAATTGGACTGAATTAATTGAATTACTTTTGAATTAGTTTGAATAAGATTGAATTGGTCTGAATTAGTTTGAATTGGGCAAAATTGGAGGTGTACATTTGGCAGGGGCCTCGGAAACACCCCAATTAGTTCTCAGAACGAACCGATTGGCTGCTGCAGCGAAAGCTTCGCTGTGGCAACTAACCCTTGTCTGTGGCAACCAATATTACACTGGAAACGCAAGTGTGTGAATGTCGCACACTTTCAGGTGTGTGAATATCCATTTGTACACTTCAGGGGGTAAACGTGTGAATTTTCTAGGAAAAATTAACACTTTTAGCCCTTTAAGTGTACGAATGGATATTCACACACTTGCAAGTGTGCGACATTCACACACTTGCGTTTCCAGTGTAGCTGCCACAGCGAATTTGCGATTAACTATCCCAAAATTAGCTAATTTGTTAGTTGTGAGGACTAATCCTTTTTTCCGTGGATTTATGTGAATCACCGTGGGCGTTTCATTGCCGAAAATTCTGAGCTGCACACAGCGACCGGCGACTCCCTAAGGTGGCGGTTCATTTCAGAGAGAACTGCTGCATCGAGGTGCTTTGTATTTTCGAAACACCAGTAAAAGGGGTAACCCTCCCTTTCTGCCCTTCGGAGCAGATAATTTTTCACCCTTATAAAGTCAAAAAATAACTTTCCTGTGCCAGAGTGCAAGCCCTGCCGGGCAGGATTAACGCGGGACAAGGAAGCACAGGGGGAGCCTCCAATACATAGGTGTATTGGAACTTGTATGCTGTCCAATACATCTTCTGTAAGTTGCTCAATGCAGCCCAATTGCACGCCGAAGGGTACATGCCGTTCTTGTACACGTCTGCACGGCTCGCATATTTCAGAAGTGAAGTATTGTCCCACCCTTATGCCAAGGGCTGTCAAGGCAACGTACGCTGCTGAGATGCCGTCAAACAGAGAGATGCAGTTAAGTAATGGGCGGTCTCCCTGCGCACACAATCAGAAAAGTAATACCTTAACACTGCCTTACGACACGGAAGTCACGGAAGGCAAGAACTACAACAGACATGCAATCACCTGCATTGGGCCACTAGTTTCAAATCCTCTGAACCCATCTTCTTCTTGTTCACGTATGGGGGAATCAGGCGTCACCCCTTTTTGCTGTCGTCCCTTTTTTTTTGCACCATACCACCTTGTGCCCTTTGGGGCCTTGGTGAGACAGCGCCGGACGCCCCGTCGCCTCCCCATGTCACTTTAACTCAGCAGACAACAGCGGGACAGCGACACCTGACCACTTGAACGGTCACCCACTTTCATAAGCCAGAGTGTGATGCAAGCGTGCTGGTCGGTCGTGAACCTGCGGTAGTGTAATGGGGAAATGTGTTAGACGACAGACAGTAACACTTCCACTTGGTTTTTCACACTTCCTAGACGGTCAGAGGAGTGTACGAACCATAAACGAGCGACACTAGTCACACGGGAGCGCACGACGTATCTTGACACAGTCACATACAACGCAGCTAAGCCACAGCACCGGGAAAGAAAAACATCAATCGCACAACTTTCATGGATGTGGAGGGTTAGGGTCGGCCGGCATTGTCACTCCATGCTTCCAGCCAAGTCCCTTGGCGGACCGACCGACCGACCGACCGACCGACCAACCGGCCGCTAGGGATACGCGGAACTCGGCGTAACAAAGACAAATTATCTTCAAAACCGACGAACCGGTATATTTTTGGAAAGGGGAAAGATCGATACCTCTTTGCGTCACCACTTGAGGTACGCAGAGCAGTCGAGCGGCAGCCAATCACAGCGCTTTGGTGTTCCACGGGCGCGGCCATACCCCAAAATCACCCTGTGCGAGGCTACGAGCGGCCATAACCTCCCTCGCTCCACCTCGAGTTTTCAGATATTAATTTCTCTCGCAATTCTCTTCGCACCGCCGCGAGGCATGACTCATTTTAAATGTGAGACT
>NW_026267152.1:11579-11914 GCF_000697945.3 Frankliniella occidentalis
GACAGAGAGATAAAGAGACCCACACCGGAGTCATGGGGATGGCGACTGCCAGTTTTCGCCGCAGGGAGCGCTACCTCAGTAGAAGCCGAGCGCCTGTCGAGCATAAATGTAGCGCTTCAGGAAGGCGCTATGAATTTGCGCTTGTCAAGGAGCAGTTTTTTGGCAGGCGCCTTCCAGAAGATCGCATGGGTCTGTCAAATATCAATGTGAATGTGAAACGATCAAAATAATATGACATAACCAAGAACTACATAGGCAAACGAGCACTAGTAGAGGAGAGGGTACTAGCGAGCTGGCCCGAATGCACGGTGCCGAAACGCAGAACGGCGTTATGA
>NW_026267152.1:12379-13884 GCF_000697945.3 Frankliniella occidentalis
GGAAATGAAAAAGTCATGGAAATTCAACGAAAAACAAAGACACAACGAAATTGATGTTTGACAACAATTATTTTGTAACGGGGGCTCAATATCAGGAGGATGATGGGGTACTCGGCGGGTAAAATCAGCATCTCCAGGGGGACGCACGCGTCCTTCTCGCTCACTCTCAACTGAACAACGACGACGACCACAACGCCGGGCGAAGCGCCGGAGCTCTGGCGGCAAACGAGCACTAGTAGAGGAGAGGGTACTAGCGAGCTGGCCCGAATGCACGGTGCCGAAACGCAGAACGGCGTTATGAAGTGGGAGTTCTGGTTGCAGTACAGAGTTGTCCAATGTACAGTCTAAGGTTCGAATGTCTAGACGAGAACTCTCATTTTGCCAGTAATGTTTCGGTTTAAAATGTATTCAAACTACAAAAACACCCTAGTACGTATGTCGAGGTCTGAAGGTTCAGTCTGCTTCCCTGTTCTCTCACCAGGAGCGCTGGTAGTGATGTTTTGCCCCGCGCCGAGCAGAAGGCATCTGAGCTGTTTACCTCCCAGCAGACGGTTCACTTCAAAGTTACTTTTAACGTTTACATCTGTAGAAGTCCTTCTTTTTAATCTCTAACCACTCCCTCATTAGAATAAATAGCTTAGTTTATTTTTTGAAGAGCATTTTAGGTTGGATAGCTCATTATTTGAACCCCGTTTGCGCTTATTTGTGGATGATATAACCTAATCGTTCTGTATCTCAGCAGCGTATAGCGAAGTTTAAAATAACGATTGAAAATAAAAGGGCCTTGTTCACGACCCGAAAGTGCTCTGCTCGAGTGCAATACACCCTAAGGTTTAAGTAAATTGTGTGCTTTTCTTTCATTAACTACTACAGTGGCAGCTTCATTCTGCATTTCTGGAGAACGCAGCATACCTTACTGTCTCACATACACACTTGTTTTGCACTACAGTCATTTTCTTGTTTAGTAGCAATCTTCTTTGTCTTTTTACTTTTTACCATATGCAGGAAAGCACAAGAGAGAAAAAGAAACTCACAAGATATTCCGTCTTTTAGAAATAACCTATCAAATCTTGTGACCAGGAAGTAAACAATGGTTAGCGGGAAGGATCATATTTTGGCTTATAGTTAGGGTAAAAATGACTGTCACTGCAGGTTTTGATTTCAAATCATTATCTAATTCAAATTATTATCTAAGGTACTAGCCTCCTCAATGGAATCAAGGTTGGTTGATCTAAACCCATTTAAGTGCTATTTCAAAACGTCGCAAACCACATCTTTAATACTTCTTTAGTTGCATTTTGAAGATCTCTCTCGGTACTTATACTTAAACAGTCATTAAAAAATTTAAGCTTTTAATTAAAGATGAATGCTGTGGTTTAAGAAAACTATGACGTTATTAATTGTGACATTTGTTGGGGAGTGGATAAAAAGTACATTTATGGACTGACTTACTAGGTTTAGGCATCCTATCATGGTGTTTTGAAAAAGTACTATTTCTCAGCCTT
>NW_026267152.1:13934-20972 GCF_000697945.3 Frankliniella occidentalis
ATCGTTCTGTATCTCAGCAGCGTATAGCGAAGTTTAAAATAACGATTGAAAATAAAAGGGCCTTGTTCACGACCCGAAAGTGCTCTGCTCGAGTGTAATACACCCTAAGGTTTAAGTAAAGTGTGTGCTTTACTTTCATAAACTACTACAGTGGCATCTGTATTCTGCATTTCTGGAGAATGCAGCAGACCTATCTATCTCACATAGACACTTGTTTTGTAGTATAGTCATATTCTTATGTAGCAGCAACCCTCTTTATATTTTTATTTTTTACTACTGTTAAGAAAGCACAAGGAAAGAAAAGAAAATCATACGACACTCCGTCTTTTGCAAATAACCTGTCAAATATTGTGACCAGGCAGTATACGATGGTTAAGCGGATATGATCATATTTTGGCTTACAGTTAGGGTAAAAATGACTGTCACTGCAGGTTTTGATTTCAAATTATTATCTAAGGTACTGGCCTCCTCAGTGGAATCAAGGTTGGTTGATCTAAACCCATTTAAGTGCTATTTCAAAACGTCGCAAACCACATCTTTAATACTTCTTTTGTTGCATTTTGAAGATCTCTCTTGGTACTTATACTTAAACAGTCATTGAAGAATTTAAGCTTTTAATTAAAGATGAATGCTGTGGTGTAAGGAAACTAAAACGTTATCAATTGTGACATTTGTTGGGGAGTGGATAAAAAGTACATTATGGACTGACTTACTAGGTTTAGGCATCCTATATAGGTCATGGTGTTTCAAAAAAGTACTATTTCTCAGCCTTATTTTGCTGAAGAAAATTAGATAATCTACATAATAAGGTCATTTTTTATCACTGGGGGCACAGACAAGGTAGGCACAGATTTGATGATGAACCCTTAAATTTCCTTATTATTATTAATTTTTTTTAAATTTTCTTTTTTAAAGCAGGGGGATTTCACAAAAATTAAAAAATGTCCTTCTGTAGTATAAAAATTAAGGTTCTTGTGGAAATAAGTCTTTTTCCTTCCAGATGTTTAAAGGTCAGTTTAGAACTAAATTTAAAACACTTTATAGCTGCACCAAAGTTCAACCATCAGAATGGTGTCTACTCCCCCTACCCTCCCCTTCCCCTTTTGATTCTTTGTTATTCAGCTGATGGTGTACCACACTAGGTTGCAAAATTCGAACGAAATCAGTACAAAAAGAGATGTGCGGACATCAATTCATTTCAAATGCCCCGCGCTTGTGGGGCTTGTGTACGCGGCGACCGCAGCGCACCACTAGCCAGCGCGGCGACTGCTGGAAGTAGACATGGCCCTCAGACCTCGACATACGGCTGGCCGAGAACCCTCTCCTCTACTAGTGCTCGTTTGACATAGGGCAGGTGCAATGCCGGACAAGCGACGATCATCTGGGGATCAAAACAGCGCGAACATTCGAATGAGGCCATGTCGCATTGAGTTGTCCCCGGTTGATATTGAATTATTGTCGACATTCTCCGCTTAGTGTGTGTTTGAAATTCGTTCCTTACTATAATTTCTATTTACTACGTTAATATATTTGACAAAATTTGTGCATGCGTGCGACAAAAGACAATTTTCGTTGTATGTGCCTGATCTCCCCGTTTGAGCTGCCGCCATATTGCCGGCGCACCCGCCGTAGCAAGAGTTCGCGTTGAGGTTAGAGACTTTCATAATATCTAGCCTCAAAGCTGAAGTCGAGTGGCAAGGATATTTCCTCGTTACTCTACTTGAACGTGAATGATAAATTGATAATCAAAATTACAAATTTCAGTACAAATCAGCCGTTTTAAGTAGCGGAATTCAAGCTTCCCGCACATTGATCCCCAGATGGAAGAGAACGTTATGGGTCTCATCACAGCTAGTGACTCGCAAAACGGCATTGCACCTGCCCTATGCAAGACTCGTGTTCCGTGCGTTTCCGTGTTCGGCGATGCAAACTAATATGCTGAATCAGAAATATCAGGTAATAATTAGCACAGGGTTACTGAATCTGAAAGTTAACTGAAGTAACAATACAAAATAATAACATGGAATGATGTTGCATCGTTTGTAAAACTTGCATATTGGGGGTGTGAGGTCCCCATTTGGAACTTGCTACAGGAATTTTGGAAGTTCTTGATTCATTAAACGGTCATTGATCTTATTAAATCTAGCTGTATATATGTTTTTGCATGTGTAAGTCAGTGAACATTACTTGTCGTTTACCACTCACAAATGTTGTTCTGTTTCTAACCAGATCTTTTTCTTTCACTTTGCGAACAATGCTTAATTTTTCTAGAGTGGGCTGTGTAGTTTCAAATATGCCAAACAGGAAGGACTGCAATTTAAACGCGAATTACTTGCGTCAATATGCACGGCGTGCTGCTCAGTTAGAAATTGCACATTTTCTCCATCAACCTGAGCCCTTTGAAAATGCCGTTGAAGCTGCTCCCATAGATGCCCATGTTGTGGAAGAAGTTGCTATTTTTGAAGAAGTTCCTATTCTTGATGAAGTTCCTGGTTTGATTCCTGGCCTGATTGTGGAAGACTTCCCTCTTGTGGACGATGCCCCTGTTGCAGAAGTTCCTGTTGTGGAAGTCCGTGGAGTCGCTGATGAAGCTGCTGACAATTATGGTGAAGATGAAGAGTTTGTGGAAGATGGTGATGGTGATGACGATGATGATGACGATGATGATGATGATGACGATGAGGAAGAGGAAGAAGATATCCTGACAACACACCTGCGGGACTGGGCAATAAATTTCAAAGTCAGCCATTCTGCACTAGATGCTTTAATTATGATTTTGCATCCCCATCATCCTCAAATTCCAACTTATGCTAAGAAGCTTTTAGACACTCCTGCTTCAACGCCTGTGAAAAATTTAAGAAATGGTCAGTATACCCACATTGGTCTTGAGAGAGGTCTCCGTCAGAGGTCTCAGATGGGTATAACAGGTAATGTGGACACTCTGATGCTGGACATATTTGTAGATGCATTTAAAACATTCAACACTGTGCACACCAAATGCACTCCAATTTTGTTTCGCTGTCCACAATTTGTTGACAGAAGACCATATGTTGTTGGAATCTTTTATGGCGCTGGTGACCCAGATTTAATTGATGACTTTTTTCTAGATTACAAAAACGAGGTGCGGCATTTGCAAGTTGCAGGAATTGAGCTACATCACATTCATTATTCAGTAGTTATCAAGCGCTACATGGCGGATGCTCCGGGCCGTGCATACATCAAGTGCACTGTTGGGTTTAGCTCAAGGCATGGCTGTGAACGCTGCACTCAAGTCGGTGAAAATCATTTGTATCAGACTACTGTCGCAGTGCCTCGTACTGATGAGTCATTCAATAGAAGGCGTGATGCAGTTCATCATAAAAGAGAAAGTCCTCTTGCTGACCTTGGCACTGGCTTTATCTCAATGATACCTCTTGATCCAATGCACCTTGTGGATATGGGAGTTTTTAAAAGGTTTATGAATGCTGTCATGTTCAAAGGCCCTCTTAATGCACGCATGACAGACGAACAAATTTCTACCCTGAAAAATCTCCTAGAAATGTGTTCTGATCATATTCCTGTTGAGTTTACCCGGCATCCCAAGTTAGATCGATTCAAGTTCTGGAGGGCTGCTGAACTCAGAATGGTCATGCTCTATCTAGGCCATGTACTTTTTGCATTCTGCATGAAAGATGAAGTTTTTAAATTGTTCCTTTTACTGCGCCATGCCATCATCATTATGCATTGTGAAAGACTAATCCCAGTACTTCTGAATACTGCCAAGCAGCTCATTGAAACCTTTGTACAGTACAGTTCTCAAGTACTGTCACCAAATTTTGTTGTTTACAATGTTCACTCTCTATTACATTTATATGAAGATGTAGAGAGACATGGAAGGTTGGCTTCGTTTTCTTCCTATGCCTTTGAGGACATGTTGGGTCAGCTGAGACGACTTGTTCGGTCTCCTTGCAGGCCCTTGCAGCAGCTTCACCGCCGTTTAATGGAAAGGGAAAGAGCCAATGAACAGGTGCACGGCAGGAGACAGTTCGGTTATCTGGGAGAGCACAGAAATGGACCATTGCCTGCAAATGTTCCTGTGGTGCGTCAGTTTAGCAAATGCACAAATGATTTGTATGCTATCCATATAACATTACCCAACAATTGTGTTCTATTGAATGATGGACAATATGGACTTGTTCAAAACATTTGCCAAACTGTGGATGGCAGATATGTTCTTCTTATGAAAATATTTCGCAGAACAGATGATGTATATAACTATCCAAGACCATCACAAGAGGTGGGATCTTGTGTTGTCGCATCTCTTGCAGAAGACATCACCTGCCATGAAATAGAAGAAATTAGTGCCAAGTGCTTTCTTATTCCTATGAATGACAACTGCTGGGCAGCCTCTCCTCTTGTCCATTTGCTGTAATTCCATCAGTGAGTTTTTGTATGCAGTTTATTTTGTGCATAAGCTCCCCTCTCTTTGCAAGGCTACCAGGAAAGCTGTCTCTTGGGATGATCTTCGATAATCTGTGATCTGTTCTAGGTTTCGGTTTTGTAATTAATTATCAAAGGGTGTTCAATAGACCAAGGTTAATGAAAAAGAGTGCAATAATTAATTCTCCCATACTTGTGTGCTGTACATCTACATTTGTGCTTGTCATTTATTTTGTTCATTTTGACTTTTTGTTAACCATCTTGTTTTGTTCTATTTGCAGTTTATTCATCATGTTGAGGGGACACATGCTGCCTCAGCAAAGAAGGACACATTAAAAAGGACCTCTCCTTTGCCACCAACACCTGTTTTGAACAATGCAGGACCACCTCTGTGAGCAATTTATCCCACATACTATAGCAACAATTGGGTTACATTTTTTCACAAAATATCTGTATGTCTGTACCTTAATTCCTTTTCCAGGAAACTAGTGCGTGTGCTGTCCAAGACTGGTGCTGGACATTCAACTGGCAAGTAAGAGCAACACTTTCAACAGCTGCATCGGATGCATTTTCATTTTGAAATTAATGTTGTTGAATCCTTTCTAGAAAAGTATACAACTTCATGTCACAACCGGGGCCGGGTGCTGGTAGTACAGTTGTACCTGCACAGTAAGGCATATAGTATAGTGTATTGTGCTTACAATTATTGATAGCCCATGACATCTCAATTCAAATTATTAATTCGTTTGTTATTTATTATTTGCAGAACTTCTGTCAGAGTTCTACCCACACAAGGTGGTTTAAAACTGCCTCTGTCTGCCCCCGTCCTTGTGAACAAGAAGCCTGTTGCTGCTGGCGTCCAAAGGGAAGTGCAGGATCCTACTCCAAATGTCTCTCCAGCAAATACCTCTGTGGCCAGTAGTGACAAGTCCACAGTAGGGGTAGTGACTCCACCCAGTGTACAACAGTAAGAAAATCAGTTAGCCACAGCAAAGAAGCAGTTCATAGTTTTTGTCTCGTATTGATTGACACACTTTATTCTTTTGTATTAGGATTTCAAAGCCACGGCATGTCTTTGCTGTTTTGCAAGACGTTCCTTCCATTAAGGACAGAGTGCCAGACAACTCTCACTCTCCAACATCCTCTCCAATCTCCTCTCCAACCAGGGATGAAGTAAATGGTGACAGGGAGTCTGCGAGTTTAGAGGAGGAACTGGAGGCTGCCAGACTTCGTATGGAAGCCAGGAAAAGCACCAGTGAGTATTTTTTTTGTTTTGCTCTATCACCTCGTTCCACTTATGAATTTGTTTCATATGTCCCTTAGCTCCATCTGCTGCTCCATCTGCTACTGCAACCGCAATATCTAGTGCGGATACTGAGAATGTCTCAGTCCTATCTACATCCACCGGTTCCTTGGGTTAGTAGTAAATTATGAAAATTTACTTTGAATTTTGTAAGTTATGTGCCACAATTGATGTTTAAATTGCTGGGCATAACTGAATTTTCTTTTGCTGTACTAAATGGTGAGTGGTTTACCCTGTTTCTCCTCGTTTGTTTAGATCTCCTTGGTGTGCTGCAGGGAATTCGAGCAGAACAGATAAGAGCCAGGAGGCACATGCAGTCTTTGGATGCTCAAATGACCCGCCTCTATGATGTCTGCACCCAGTCTAAAGGGGTTGAAAAGCCACCGGGGTGGCCTGTCCTGCCTCTTCAATCCAAGGCAGAGTTTTACGAATGGGAGGTCTTTTTGGCCAATCAGTCCAATTTTGACTTTGCGGCAAGTCTCTTATCTCTGCAAAATTGTTTTACTACAGTCAAGTGGGCAATAACTTCTGAATTGGGCATACAAATTATAATGTCTTTTTGAAAACCGTGTTTCTTTGTTTAGGTGAGTCATCTCAGCGTTGTTGCTGGCAAGGGGGCAGATGAGGGGGAGATGGCCGCCAACATCTGTAAACTGATGTTTAGTCCTGAACTGTGTTCCACCCTAAATTGGAAGGGGACGGACCGCAAGACTGGCATACGAACCCTGCGTTGCGGGAAATGTATAATGGGTGAGTATATCAATTCTGATCTACAACCCTTTCCTGTTGTGTGACAAATTATTCTGCTTGCTTGAAATATCTGTCTTGTGAAACAAATCTGAGTATAATATTCGGATAGTAGATAAATCTACAAACACTGACTATATACTACAGACAATTTCAAGCAGAACATTTGGTTTTTGTTGAGGAATAGGTTTACTTTAATTGTGGAAGATTGAAGTTTGCTTTTGTAAATCTTATGTGTATCATTGTTTTGTACCATCAGATGCAGTGTCCCGCCAATACCTGGGCACCCAGAAGCCTTCAATAATCTCCGGTGCAATCAGCAGGCTGCTTCGCAGTAAGTCCAAGCCAAAGCAATAATTTCTTTTGATCTGTTTTGTTGTTCCCTTGTGAAGCTTTTTTTGGTATTCATTTGCATTGTGCCATGTGCGTTTCTGTCGTTTCTTTTTCTGGTGTGTTATTCTTGAGCATGTTCTTTGGCTGTTTCACTTTACAGTGATGTTAATTTTGTTCATATTTTTTTATTGTAAATGATACGGCTTTATGGCTTTTGCTTTGGCATGCTGTTAATT
>NW_026267152.1:21022-22931 GCF_000697945.3 Frankliniella occidentalis
TTATGTCCAAGCCGTGCCAGGGCCGTGCCCTGCCTGGCTGTACGATTGGCGTCGAGCCGATTTCCGCCCTTGCCGGCAGACAAACAGACGTGGCCCTGGCGGGGGGCGCGGCGTGGCGTGGAGCAGCGCGGCGCCACAATATCGACAAGACGGGGAGGCGCGGCGGCGGCGGCGGCGGCGGCGCTCAACAAGTCGGCGCCGCGACGGCTCAGCTAGGCAGCTAGGCCCCTCGGCGGCCCGGGGCCGGCCCACACCGCGGCCCACGCGGACTCTCTCTCACTTACCTGTCGGAGAAGAACTCGCTCTTGTTGAGGCCCCTCCTGCGGAACAGCGCGCCCCCGAAGGCCCCGCCCATGGTGCTGGTGGTGGGGCCGGCGCCCGGAGGCTGCAGGCCGCCGGGGCAGCCGACGGCGGGCGGCGACGAGGAGCCGGTGGAGCCGGACGACAGGGAGCCCGCGCGCCCGCGGATGTCGAAGCCGGTGTTGTTGTTGGGGTCGCTCTTGTTGTAGTGGCCGCCGCTGGTGAGCGACAGGACGGGCTTGGCGTTCTTGTTGCGGCGCTTCTTCTTCTTGCCGCCGGCGCCGCCAAAGTCCTCCTCGCCGCCGCGAGCGTTGGCGGGCTGCGCTGGCGCCACCCAGTCCAGGTCCTTGCGCAGGTGGCCGCGCCCGCAGCGGCAGCCGCACGCCTTGTAGGCCAGGTCGTAGCCCTTCTTGGTCCAGAGGTTCTGGTGGCGCTGACGCTCGGACCAGGAGCGCGCCCGGCCGCACGACTTGAGGTACGTGAGCACGCCCTGCTCGAACTGGTCGAAGCACTCGCGGTGCATGTACTGGCCGTAGGGGCAGGCGTCGTTGTTGCAGATGACGCGCACCGCCTCGCGCAGGTCGTCCACCACCGCGCTGTCCTTGCCGTTGTTGTTGGCCGTGAACACCCGCAGGCACTCGGTGGGCGCGCAGCAGCGCGCGGCGCGGTCCATGGCGGCGCGGTGCTCGCGGTGCTCGCGGTGCTGGCGGGCGGGGGCCGCGGGCTGCGGGGCCGGGGCGGCGGGCGCGTTCAGCTGCAGGGGCTGCAAGGGAAGTCCCAACCAAGAGTCTCGGGCCGCCAGCGGCCGGGAAGGCAGGGAATGCCGGCCGGCGAGGGAGTCAACAACAACAACAATGTCACTTCAACAATCAGCCGTGAGGTAACGTCCGTGCGAAACAACAACAACAACAAGGAGGAGACGAACGCCGGATATCACAAGAGCAGCAGCAACAACAACAACTATAACATGATATGGTAAGTGCCGGCGCTCGGTCGCTCTCGCACGTCGCGCCCCCGACAGGACAGGACAGCTCCCGCGCAACACAGCCTTCCCTCGCCACCTCTCGCCTCTCGCTGGCGACTGAGCACTGACTGAGCTGAGCGCTGAGCCGTGAGCCGAGGCCGAGAGCCGAGCCGAGCACCGAGCCGGCTCCCGGCTCTGCGGGGCGGGGCGGAGGCGGTGCGGCGGGGCGAGGCGCGAGCCACGGAGTGAGGAGGAGAGAGGAGAGGAGGGAGCGGTCCCTGCAGCCGGGCCGAGCCGAGCCGCGCGGGGAGAAGAAGGGGGTGGCAGGGGTGGCGACGGCGGTGGGGGGCCGCCGGTTCGGTTCGGGCCGGCGACTCGGACTCGGCGACGCGCTCTCGCTCATGCCGCTAACCATGAACGAAAACCGAAAGTGAGGAGTGGCGTCGGGTCGTCGTCGCATCGCGCCGATAGTCCAGTCAACGAAATGAAAATACCGCCTGAACCTTACGGAAATTATAACAAAACGTTTTTTTGCAGATTCCGGTAGAGCGACCCTTGATGAACCCCCATAATAAAGTTTACCTCGAATTTCGACCGGGAACCCATTTTTTTTGAACCGAAAGGGCGTAAGTGCAGTTTTTCAGT
>NW_026267152.1:23379-24179 GCF_000697945.3 Frankliniella occidentalis
ATTCATATCTCGGAAACCCCAAGAGATAGAGCAAAATCCTTAAAATTTTCGTCCGTAGGGTTGCAAAATTGCGTGTTTAGTCTAGAAAAAAAAAATACTTGGCCAACGAGTGAAGGTATCGGTAACTTTGGCTTTTAAATCAGTATGGAGGCAAGGTAGGGTTATGAGAGACTCGAAGGAAAAATATTGGAAAAATGTTTCGAAATTTTTTACCCCAAATGGCACCCCGAATGCCCTATTACAAGACCGGAATCGAAAAACAGCGATAGACGCTGGACCCTACTAAAGATCCAAAGGCACGAAAATTCAGTTCTTATGAAATATAATCTGTCCATGAAAATCAATTTCATCATAAGAAGCATTTTGTTTCCCTGTGTAAAATTCCGCTTCAAACGAGGTACCATATGAGGGGTGTCTGATCGCAAACCACGGGAATTCATAAGATTTTCGAGGGTCTGTTAGTTTGTAGGATATGCATCAGAAACCCTTCACATGGTACCTCGTTTGAAGCGGAATTTTGAGCCGAATGCGAAAATTCACACATAAGCAAAATTAATTTCCCCTGACAGAAGATAATCCGAAAAAACTAAAACCTTGGTGCCTTTGGAACTTTAGTGCCTTTTAAAGGTGTTGATTAGCACCTTTGTTTTTCCAGTACAGGCAATTCCAATACATTCACAAGCGAGGCATGATTGGTATCGGTCCCAACTTTCTATTTTTGTACTTGACTATTTATTCGACTTGACACTGTTAGAGAGGTACCTCTGGATGAAATTTTGGCCTAGGAAAACTGGGGGGGG
>NW_026267152.1:24229-28703 GCF_000697945.3 Frankliniella occidentalis
TGTAAGGTCGTGGAAATTCTCCTTTCAAATATTTATCAATGTCCGTAGCTGGCACCAGGTGTGTCGCAAGGTGAGGGAAGTAAGCGGGATGCGAACAGCGAAAAGTTAGGTTTTTCCACTCTAATCCAAATCCACAATAACAGTACACACACAAAAACACAAATCACTAGACAGTTACAGAAATCACACACACAATACACAGACGCTCACGCCTCAAACACGTCCCGATCACGGACACAGGTGGTATTGGGGTAAAGTAACACTGGAGGGCAGTTCACTTCACAGAATCACAATCACACACACATCACTGTATCCGGCTCACACACACACGCATAAGTCTTCACCAGTCACTGGTCACTTCACTGTATCCAAGGGTAATCCAGGTGGCGGCGCGCGGTGATAGAGTCCATCGGTCGCGTAAGATACGGAGCGGATCGGAGTGGCGGACGCGAGGTCGACGTGACGGAGGGGAGGCGCAGGGGGTGGCGGCGTCGCTCAACCACACGTCTAGCTTCGGTCCAAGCTCAACTTCCTCTGCCTTCTCCCCCCGTCGTCGGGCCCGCCGTCGCCCTCCTCGCAGTCTCCGAAGTCCTGGACCCCGGCGGCCCGGCGAGCGCCCGGCCTGCCAGGGCCAATCAGCACTCATTAGCAGCAGGGCTGCACCGCCCCCGAGGTGGCCTATGAGGGTGAGGGGTGAGGAGGAAGGCTCCCCCGCCACCCCCACCCATATGCATATGGGGCACCCGAACTCGGGGGAGCGGGCCCCGCTGCCCCGAATCTGCGTCGCCTGAGTCCCGCCTGCCTGCCTGCCAGCTCGGTCTTGCCGCCCGGCCCTGGCCGCCCCGGAGGGGCAGCCGGGCCGCGTCGCAGCAGCCCAGGATCGCGACAGCGTACCCGCACAATGCCATCTAATGCTCAAAGGTGCGTCGCGGCCCCCGGCCCATGGCTCCACGGGGCGCGGCGCACAAGAGACAGTGCTGGGGCGCTTGACCATCGCAGACTCCCGGTCACCCGCACCAGGCGGGCGGGGACCGGCGGCGGCGGCGGCGCCTCCGATCGAGGTGAACTCGTATTGTAATGCACAAACTTAATCTAATCGCAGTCTAGTGGCTGGGGGGCTGGACCCGGCGGCCGCAGGGGCACCCGGTTGCAGGTGTCCCGGGTCGCCGTGGGAGAGGCCAGTGGTTCAACTGCCACTCGCATCTGGCAAACATCAAAGTCACCAAATGTAGGGCGAACCGGCCGTATCACCTTTCTCCCTGGTCCGGGCCTCATGGACCCACCCCGGCTGTGCGGCGGGCCCCGCCTCCTCAGAGCCAGGCACCCAGCGGGGTGCCTTTGTCTATGCATTCGGCTAGGGGCGGGGCGGGCGGCCGTGCCAGGCGTAAGAGACTTTACGACTTCCTGTGCACGGCCGCACGGCGAAAACTCAAACGCACGCCTGTGCACGCCAGGGATGGTGTTCCATTTCGAACACGTTCAGTTGGGTGCGTCCTCCAGGAATCAGGCAGTGTGGGTGGCGGCTGAGCCATGGGAAAGCAGGTCGCCGCCGTGTCACATGGACGTGTTGCAGGTGCGACCCGTTTCCCCAAAATACGCTCATAAAAATGTTGAAAAAATAGTGGCCACCTCACAAATACCCTGCCAGATTAGTAACAAATCCAGCAAAGCTGATTTGGTACTCATCTCTAAATCCTGGCCACACCCTTGAACAGTTCGCCCAGTTGCAGACTGTACAGGGTCACAATGATACAGAGCATACAAGTAGAAACACTCAAACACAATACGAGGCAACACAATACAATTACAGCTCAGTAAACACCCATTACAACAGTACAAAAATACATAAATCATATTCAACGGTACCGCCCGGGAATCAAATACATTTTTTTTTTTTTTTTATACAAACGACGAGATTTAACTCGCCGAAATGGTACCACTGAGCGAGCCCCGACAACTGGGGTGCATATGCTAATGTCTAGTGCCTGAAAGAAAATTATATTAATTAATGCAATGGTATCACACATGACCATTGCTCTCAATCCACACAAAAACGTACATTTAACATTCAAAAACCAACTGTAGGCAGGCAATGAAACAATTCCAAGGTGACTATGGGGTGCCAACAGAGCTCAGAGCCGAACCTGGGCCACGGACTATTATTATGTTTATCTTTATCTTTTTTCTGTACAGCGGAGATCGGCGCGGCCGGCCCACGGTCTGCGGGCGCGCCTGATCTAACCACTCGCTATAGCTACTACAATGGCAGGTTTAGTCTATCACAACTCGTCAGTGGTTCTAGCAAAGAGGTTTCGTCAGGCGTCCCTGGTAAACCTCTCCAGATGCCTCCCTGACCCCGCCAAAGAGCAGCTACCAGCGGTCCGGTCCAACAGTTTCGCAATGCTCAGTCATCATAGCCATTCAAACAGTACAAATACAATACATACAAAGAGTGCTCTAGAGATGCGTAAGGACACAAGTAAGTGGGCAGCCTCGAGCAGCCGGAGCTCTTCCCTGGGCCTCCCGGGGGCACATCAGGTGTTCCTGGTACCTCCCGGGGGCACATCAGGTGTCCCCTTGCTGCCAAATTAGGTGGGTCAGCAGTTCACCCGCCGAAAACGAAAACCTCACTCTTGCTCTCTATGGACATGTGACGGCCCTGGGGGTCGGTGCCCTGGTTGCCGGCGGGGGCACCGCCCACCCGAGCCACGCCTCCTTGCCGAGCCGTTGCAGTCCTCGGCCGGGGAGGCGGGGGTGGGGGAGTGGGCCTCGCATGATAACAGCAATTTTCAGGTCGCCACATGACCCTTGCGCCGCATGACCATGCGTTCCCTTTTGCCCCGGTGGCGTCCCCGTCTCCCGGCTGACCGATGCGAAGGGGTTGAGAGACGGCGCTGCTGCGGCACACCCCGGTTCGCGGCCCCCAAGGCCTGGAGTGGGGCATGTCCGCGCCGCCGTCCCTCTTCCGGTGCGCTGGCCGCCGAGCGCCGTGGTGCCCTGGGGGCTGACCACAGCGGCTCCAGGCTGGCCGGCGGGCTCCGTTCGGTGCGGCCTCAGGTTGTCCACGCCGTACACGCCCACCACCCTGCCGCGCTGTTGAAGCAAGGCCGCAGGGGGGAGGCGCGCCGTTCCGACGTCTACTCGTTGGCACTCGCAGTCCACTTGTAGGGGTTCCAGCGGCTGCGTCTGAAGGTGGCCGTCGACGGGTGCGGTCCGTCTCCAGCCGCCGGTCGTTCGCAGGACCCGTCGCTCGGCTGGTCAGCGCCTTTGGCAGAAGGCAGCGGGCCCGTCACCAGGCAGTTCACTTTCATGCCGCGGGGGCCTCCCCGCGAGTCGCCCCAGGCCGGCCGGGCAGGACGGGTGTCCTTGCCGATGACGGTGGATGAGGCGCCACGTGCTGACTCGCCGGCCGTCGCGGGCGTGGGCGCCAGCGTGGCCCCGTGGTCCAGGCAGCTCCCTAGGCGGCGGAGGTAAGTCCGCATCCCGTCCAATGTGAGCTCCAGGACTGCGAGGAGGGCGGCCGTCACCGTGGCGGGGTAGTGTCTGACGAGCTACGACACCAGCTTGGGTTCCGGGTTTAGAGGGTCCAGGAGCTGGTTTCGCCGCGTCATGTCGACCAGCCACTCGGCCATGGTGACCCCAGAGGCCGGGCTCCACCGGGCCTGATAGAGGTCCAACGTCGCGGCCTGCTGCCGTTCTTCGGACCAGAACTCGGCCCGAATGGCCTCGCGGAAGGTGGGGTAGGTGGTGAGCCTGCCCCGCCGCCGCTCCGCGCGCGCCCAGTCGTAGGCGTGCCCGCGAAGGCACCGCAGAGCCAAGGACAGCTGCACCCGCGGTGGCACGTCGTTCTCCCCGAAGAACTGCTCGAGCTCCTCCAGGAATTCCAGCGGGTGGCTTGTTTCACCGCCGTCAAATTCGCACGGAGGTTCACGGGAGATGTGGTAGATTGGCTGCGCACCGACGTGGACGCCGCTGTCCGCCGCGGTCGTCGGGTCCTGGGCGGCGGGCTCGGACACACCCGTCGCCACCGAGCCAGCAGAAGCAGACAGGCCGCTGTCCCGCGGTCCCGCGGGCGGCGGCAAGTCCTTCATGGCCGCGGTGACGGCGGCAGAGATGAGGGCCGCCAGCGCCGCCATGTCCGGGCCCGGGCCAGCCGCAGCCGTTGTGGCCGGTGCAGCCGGCGCAGCGGGCGCGGTGGTCACGGCTGGCGCGGCGGGCACACTTGATGCGTTGGGACTGGTGGGTGGAGTACACGATCTTGTTGACATCGGCATTGTCTCACGCACACTAGTCCACAGGTTGGCTTCTCAGTTCACGCGCAAGTCCCGCTCTTCACCTCAAAGCACACACCGGTCCAGCCCCGCTGTTGGGCGCCAATTTGTAAGGTCGTGGAAATTCTCCTTTCAAATATTTATCAATGTCCGTAGCTGGCACCAGGTGTGTCGCAAGGTGAGGGAAGTAAGCGGGATGCGAA
>NW_026267152.1:28753-31414 GCF_000697945.3 Frankliniella occidentalis
TAACAGGCTACCGCAGCACACGCGGAGCGCGGACTGATTACAAAGGCGGCAAATTATTTTTCGTTGATATAAAAAATCCGCCCTCCTTCTGATGTCGTTTCTATTCATTCAGTCTGCCTTGAAGAGGGCAACAAATTTCGCAACGGTTTCGTGAAACAAACAACTTGTGCACATCAAGGCGCCTCAAGAAATGTTACTCTGCTTAAAGTAGCTTAAGCCGGTACCGGTCATCTATTAGTTCAATGAAATAGAGTATACATTGAGGCCGTCGATGCGATGGGGTGAAACACCTCAGGAGCAAGACCAAGAGGTACCCGCAAACTGCCCGACACAAACGGAGGTTGTTGAGACGGCGCCTTTACACCTCGTCGCCCGCCACCTCCATCAGAATCAGACGAGCCATGGCGTTGTTCCCCCAACCCCCTACCCGCTCCCAATCTCCAATCCCGCAGCAGTCGTTTTCGCGGAGCAGGGGCCGCGCTGGAGCCCGGCAGCGGCGGCGGCAGGGTGGTGGTGCATAGTGGCCCTCCTGTGAGAGGTGCGCGGAGCTGCCGATGAAAGTTCCATGGGGCTGGAGGCACCCGGTGCGAGGCTAGGAGTAGCAGAAAGCGCGCGCCAGGCTGGTGCACGATAATAGTTGTTGGCAATAGATTTTGATTTCCAGTGGGCGGATTATGTATTTTCTAAGCTTCTGCAGGGCTAAGATTTAAAACAAGTCCTCTAGTACGGCGATTTAAGGAGAAATGCGAGAGATATTAATATCTGAAATCTCGAGGTGGGCGCGCGGGGTTACGGCTGCTCCTAGCCTCGCACATGGCGATTTCGGTAGTGGCAGCGCCCAGGGAACTTTCAAGCGTTGTGATTGGCTGCCGCTCAACTAGTCCGCGCACCTCTCACAGGAGGGCCACTAGTGGTGCAGGGCAGGGGGCAATGGTGGCTGGGAGCTCGGTGCTCGGTGCTCGACACGGACCCTGCTGTTCCGCGGCTCGCGCTCCCCACCAGATTTGACACTTTCGCACCAAGGTCGTTGCTCCGCGCGGCGGTGCTCACAGGGCGGCGCTCTGCCGGCACTGAATCGACGTAACGATGACAGGCCCGGCCAGGGCAGGCCAGGCCAGGGCAGGGCAGGGCGCGGCAGGGCACGGCACGGAAGGGCAGGGCACGGCAGGCCGCGGGCGGCACGGGGGAGCAGCCGCACACCCGGGGGGGGGGGGGGTGAACACGGCGTAGGCACTCAGCGATCCACAGGGAGACGGGTCAGCGAACTGCCAGTGCGACGTACGCGGCCGCAGTGTCATCGCAATCGCACGCGTGTTCTACGAAGACTGGATGGGATGGGGGCGGAGAATGTTTGAGGAAAATAACCCGCAACACGCAAAGGTCGCGCAGATTCCGATGAGAGGATTCGCGCAGTTTCAGAGCTATGCCATCAAACCTCCGGCCCGGCCCCTCCCACTGCAGGCGCAGCATGCCGGCGAGGGGAGAGATCGAATGCTGCCCCTGCTTCCACCCGTTCCCCCTCATCTCCTCGCACCGTGCGCGGTGCACCTCCCCGCCGCCGCCAGTGTCAAAATATTGTCACAGTGGCGTTGTGGTGACAGATTTCGTTCCGCCACCCACTCCCCGCGGCACGGCCGAGCTGAGGCACGGCTGCCACCCGCACCTGGCGGCCTGGCGGGTAGGGTTGGCCCCCCGGCGGACGCACCGACCCGACATACACAGCGGAGGGGGCGTGCCGGGTGATGGATGGCGCCACAGGCCGCTCATCAAATAGCGAACAAAAGCAAATCATGGTGAGAGCGCCCCCCCTCCCCCTCCCCTCAGGTCATTCCGGTGCAGCGCCCCCGCGGCGGCTTCGGCGGTGGCCCAGCCCAGGTGTGTCTGCGCTGCGCGGCCGGCAGCGCGCCGTGCAGGTAGGCCAGCCGCGGACGCGCACGCCGGCGCGCTGCCTACCTCACCGGGCCGCAGGGGCGCTCCGCAGCGCAGCGTCGCTGCCGGAGACTGGGGGGCGCCAGGTGACCATATAGTGACGACATGGTGACGACCTTTCTGGACCGCGCGCGTGAGATGCGTTCCGGCACGGTTCCTCTCTATCTATAGAGATGTGGGTGGCCGAGTGGCTTGGAGCGTCAGTGTGGCGAGCCGCCGGGAGTCGGGTTCGATTCCCACTGGCGGCTGTTGCTTTTCATCGTCATCTTTCGGTGCTGACGAAGAGGTGACGAGATGGTCACCTGATGGCCGCCACTGGGTGCCCATGCTGCGACCAACGTAATGACGATAGTGTGACGAGAATGAGGTAACTAAGCGGCGACTTGGCGACTTCTCTGGCATCAGTATCTCGTCACCATCTCCTCACTGACCCGCCGCTCACTGGACACTACTTCGTCGGCAGATCGTCCCAGCGCGCTCACCAGAAAGGGACGATCTACTGACGGCGCGGTGCTCCGCAGTTCCACTCGGGCGCCACCGCCGCCATCGGATATGAAACGGGGCGAAGCGCAAGCTGAAGTGAGGGTTTGGGGAACCATCATCGGGGTGGGGCGGGTAGCTGCAGGGCGGGCTGTGTGTGTGTGTGTGTGTGTGTGTGTGTGTGTGTGTGTGTGTGTGTACTGTGGAGCGCAGCGGCAAACAAACGGACGCGACGCCTCGGAAAATAACCCT
>NW_026267152.1:31464-36557 GCF_000697945.3 Frankliniella occidentalis
ACGGAATGTGCCCTGTAAGGTTAAAATAGTTTTTCTGCATTTTTTTCCCTTTAGGGTCGATTAATCCTCCCAGCTAACGTGCTTTAGTTGAAATACCAGACGCGTTAGCTCAAATAGCTAACTGGTTCGTGGGATGACATGTAACTAACCACATTAGTCACCACAACTAACATTTTTTTTCCGTGTTAAAAAGAAATCACGAGCGGAAAATAATTAGTAGAGGTTATGAAGGTACCGCGCAACTACAACATTAAAACTGGCGCATTAAAAGCGCTCCACTTTTGCACAAAATTCACGCACCAAGACGCCAAAAATGCGCGCCTGTGGCGCACTAGCACCGCCATGAAAAAGCGCCACAATTTGCACTTCCCGGGCGAATGTTTCAAGCGCCCCAGTAGCGCCTTGTATGTGCGAGTGCAAAACCGCCTACAAAGCGCCGTACGGCGCTCGGTCTCTACTGGGGTATTGAGGAGGGTGCTCACCTCGCGCTTCGAGTTCGAGTTTTCCCATTGTGTTATATGGGGAGCAGAGGCATCAAATAAGTGCTCGTTTTCGCAGAAAATAGACAGGATTTAGTCTTTTCAGTGTTCGGATGGGCAAAGTAGACATACGAGTACTTCTCTGACAATAAGGTGGGGTAGCCATTAGTCGCCATAACAAATATCGAGACGTTCAGCCGAGCCTACGAGCCGGTCCGGTGCGTGATCGTTTCCTCATCGTTTTATTGACCTGAATTCATTATTTCATCCAAATAAATCGAGATCAAAGTCCTTGCATGTTGAGGGTTTCGACACAGCACATTTTAAGCGCTTATTCATCCATTTTTTCACAGAACAAAGCGCTTGTTGCCCTCAAATCAGACACTACGGATCAACGTACCATAAATGTACTACTACACGTTAATTTAGCAGGTATCGAATTTTCTAGTCGGTGCGGTTTCTTGTAGTAATTTAGAAATGTTCTGAAGTATTTATTATTGTATTCTCTACATGTTTCACGAGAGGCTCGCCCCGGGCCGGGCGGAGGGGGAGGACGCGTCCGTGTGCCGCTCCGTGTCTCGTCTTGTTTTCAGTGGTTCAAACGCGGTTTTTCGGGTGGTGCTTGGTACCTGTCGATCGGCGTTGTGCTCGCGAGTCTGCGGGTGAAGTTTAGTGTCAATCAGTGTCGCGGTGCGCCAATTATCAGCGTTTTTGTGTGATTTCTTTGTGTGGCGTGGTGCAGGCGTCCCTCTGGAGGGCGCACATGTGTTCGCTGGCGGCCGGGCCCGGCCGGGCCCCGCCCGGCGTGCCCCTACATTCTACGCCGAAGTGCAGCGCCCAGCCTCCAGCGTGGATAACGTCAGCGGAGTGATAGTGCTACGATCTTAGGATTACAGTGACCATCACCAAGTCCAGTGCTAGTGCAGTGTCCAAAGTGAAGTGTTAAAGTGGTGTGTCCGGAGGGGGCTGCCCCAGTGGCCAGTGGTCGCGGCTCCACGTCCTTGGCAGTGGTGCAACCCGGTGTGCGATCCGGGCCGATGGTGCGGTCAGCGAGTACCGAGTACCAGCAGCGTCGTGGCATTCCCTGGCCACCCAGAAGGGACGCTTGGCTTGGCGTCCCTACGTCACACCGCCGGGCCACACCTCGCCAGGCCACGCCAGACGCAGACGCCTCCTCCCCCCTCATCTGCATCGCCGGAATGTTTGGCTGAGTGTTCTTTAGTTTTGCTATTTTTTCTACGCCCAACAGCTCACCCCGCTGCCCCCCACCCCCGCCCCATGCAGGCCTGCCGTCGCTGTAAGCGGAGGGGGCGGGGCGGGGCCCGGCGGGGGCTCCAGCTAAGGGCGGGAGGGGAGGGGAGCAGAGGGAGGAGGGGCGGGGGTCCCCAAACTAGGCTAGCGCTACCAATGTATTCCACCTGCTCATTGTTCTAATCAATCTATTTCTTTCCCACCTTAGAAACAGCCGATGATAGGTATGACCCCACCTGGGTAGAGCATTGCGCTCCTCCCAGTATATTGAAGTGACGGTCATGTGGTGCGGCAAAACATACGCGCCACAGGCCGGGTGAGGAATGCGCTGGCGGTGCTATGACTACAGAGCTTCCGTTTCTAGACGTATCTGGCCCGGCCAATACCGCCGCTAGGCGATGGTGACTAGCGGGGTGCTACGCATCGGCCGGAGCTAAAACAGAGAGCGGAAGGCTCGGTGCGTACCCTGCGCGAACTCACGGAGGTGCCAGCACTAGCTGCGTTCACCCAGGGGATGGGCCGACTGAGGCCCGGCTGCCTGACCTAAGTACTTGGTGGCTCCAGCTCGCATTGCGGGCAAGCAGTCGTAAACCCTTTTTGAAGTTGAAGAACATGTTTCACGAGTCAGATCCACTAATTTTGATTACTTAAAGTCAAATGTTGTTTGAACCTACGCGCCACAGGGTTGAGCACCCTCCTCGCTAGCGCACTCTGTGCTGAGCTTTACGTGTCGCCATCCCCATCGTCTGATCGCTCCGCAACCAATGCTTCGCTGCGCTCGCTGACAATGCTTCGCTGCGCTCGCTGATGAAAACGCTCCGGCCAGTGCTGCAGCGTTTGGGGCGCGGCGGGGCGGGGCGCGGCGGGGCGGGCCGTCCGCGGCGGCAACCACCTCTTCCTGGAAGCGGAATAATGATAGGAAAAGGGGGGCGGAGCCCCTCTGAACCCTGAACCGTGCCGGATGTAACACAGCACGCGCCCTGTGTTGCGAGTTTGCCTACCCTATAGGCGCGACAGGGCCCTTCGCGACCCACTAGAGTGTGCAACGGTGTGCAATGCAACACTCCCTTCGTAATTTTTTGCACCCCTGTATTTAAAACGCGGTTTAGTTTGTATAACAAACGCATTGTGAGTGCGGACACTACAAACGGCTGTTAAAGAGGAGAGGCTCCGGTTTTGCATTCTGTCCGTCCTGCTGCCACTCCCGATGTCGAGTCTCCACCGGCGCTCCCACCGGCCCTCCCACCCTTGGCTCGGCAGCACGATGGTGATTAGGGTGACCACCAGCCGCGAAGTGAAAAGAATGGAAAGCAATTATTATCGATGTAGACGGAGAGACTTGGCAGCGCCGCCGTGCTGGCCGAGCTGCCAACCTGCGCCAAAAGTGGGGGGCGAAAAGAGAGAGCGAGCCCAGCGGCGACGGGCCAGACTTGGTTATGGACAAAGTTTGACCAGCAGCCGCGCCGAGCCGCGCCCCGCCCGCTCTGCCCCCGACCTGTTGCCCCTGGTCCACTCACAGTCCTCCTCGCGCGTGCGCTCAAATATACCTGTCGCGCTTAAAATTAACCCCGCGGCCGGGGAGAGCGGGGCACGTGCACCGCGCACGGCACGTGGTGGGGCGCGGACTGACACGGTAAAAAAACAAAACAAAAAAAAATGGGTTCTTGCCGTGTGAGAACAACAAGACTTGTCAAGGTACAGGCATGTTTGTTTTCAATCCACAACAAGAAATTTGTTAATGAATTTTGCAATCATATCACATGAATATTTTTCGCAGTGTGGATTCCTAGCTAAAATCGCGAATTTCAAGGATCGATGGAGTTTTTCAAGAGCTTCCAAGAACTTCCAGGCATTTTTCGTAGAATCTTCGGAACTGTAAAATTCTTGTTGCATATATTGTGGGTTGCAAACACGTCTATCGACTGTATGCAGACACTGCTGTAAAAACATGTCGCTGTTATTCAAAATTACAGGTAGAATACTACTACTTTCTTCCAGTTACTGCGATACCAGTGTCGTATTGTACTTGATTTTGAAGAACGGCAACATTTTTATAACTGTGCAGTTGAACGTTTCTTTCTTACAGCTGATGCACGCGTTCCCGACCGCGACCCACTGCTCTCCTGACCGCTCGGTGCGACCGCGGCTCCGCTTCGGCTCGGCCCCGGGCCCCGCCCAGATGGTGATAATTATTCCGGCCCCGCGGCCGACGATTTGATCGTTTCCTTATTGTGAGGGGGTAATGAGGTGGCGCCGGTGCAGCGGCGCGGAGTGGAGAGGCGGGGCGGCGCGTTGCGTGCGAAGGATCGACCGCGACCGGCCGCCGTATCTCAATTGCATCGCTCCCCCAGCAGCAAAGGACCTACTGCTGCCCTCCGCCATGCCTCCGCCTACCGCTCCGCGGGCGGGGGGGCTCGCAGCTCGCGGCGCTCCCTGTCACGAAAGCAAGACGATCTACTTTTCATCCTTGTGACATCACGCGACGATCAAAATACAGCACAGCCCCGCGTAGTAATGCATTATTCGTAGGTAGGCGGCCGCCGCTCCCCATCGTGTTTAACGCACAGCGAAACAAAGTGCCAATGAGTAGTGGAGGCGGCGGCGACAAAACTGATAACGAAATAACTGCGACACGCTATATTGTTAAACAAATGTGATTACTTTTTTCCAGATTTTTCGCGTAAGCGTTTTGACAAAGTTCCTTGATGTAACATCCTCATCTACGCACACTTGAGGTATTTTTTTTTTTTTTAAAAAAGCACAAGGAAAATCAAAGGTACCATCGTGCAAGTCGTGCCTTTTCCAAAAGCACCAAAATTTTTTCGGTTTAATAGTGCCTCTACTCTATAAAGCCCCTGATCTCCGGCTCTAAACGCGCACAATCTTAGGCCTTTTTGGCGGCCATAAACATGTAGCACCTTAACGGAAAAACCAGCACATTTGATTTTCTAATGAAGTTTAACTCACTGAAAGGATATTTTTCAGTTCGGATAACAAAATTACCAAAGATTGAATGCCAACATTTTGCCTTCAAAAAGGGGCTACCCCCATCATAAAACCGCTACCACGGTGACACATCGACACGGAGCGCAACTCATCATCTTGCCACAGAAGGCTGCGGCAGCAGACTGCAAGGTTGAGGGGTCCACCTGCCCCTCGCCCCTCGCCTTCTCCCCCCAACCTTCCCCACCTCCCACCTCTCTGCTTTAATGGCATCACTTCAAAGCGGCACAATGGCCGCGCAATTTACGTGAATGTGGTGCGTCCAACGGGCAGGGCGGATAGCCCAGGAAACCAAGGTTTTTACCCTAAAAAAATTCATATAAAGCTGTATTTTTGAACACGGATAGAGTTTTGTGCGCT
>NW_026267152.1:36607-40329 GCF_000697945.3 Frankliniella occidentalis
TGTAAGGTCGTGGAAATTCTCCTTTCAAATATTTATCAATGTCCGTAGCTGGCACCAGGTGTGTCGCAAGGTGAGGGAAGTAAGCGGGATGCGAACAGCGAAAAGTTAGGTTTTTCCACTCTAATCCAAATCCACAATAACAGTACACACACAAAAACACAAATCACTAGACAGTTACAGAAATCACACACACAATACACAGACGCTCACGCCTCAAACACGTCCCGATCACGGACACAGGTGGTATTGGGGTAAAGTAACACTGGAGGGCAGTTCACTTCACAGAATCACAATCACACACACATCACTGTATCCGGCTCACACACACACGCATAAGTCTTCACCAGTCACTGGTCACTTCACTGTATCCAAGGGTAATCCAGGTGGCGGCGCGCGGTGATAGAGTCCATCGGTCGCGTAAGATACGGAGCGGATCGGAGTGGCGGACGCGAGGTCGACGTGACGGAGGGGAGGCGCAGGGGGTGGCGGCGTCGCTCAACCACACGTCTAGCTTCGGTCCAAGCTCAACTTCCTCTGCCTTCTCCCCCCGTCGTCGGGCCCGCCGTCGCCCTCCTCGCAGTCTCCGAAGTCCTGGACCCCGGCGGCCCGGCGAGCGCCCGGCCTGCCAGGGCCAATCAGCACTCATTAGCAGCAGGGCTGCACCGCCCCCGAGGTGGCCTATGAGGGTGAGGGGTGAGGAGGAAGGCTCCCCCGCCACCCCCACCCATATGCATATGGGGCACCCGAACTCGGGGGAGCGGGCCCCGCTGCCCCGAATCTGCGTCGCCTGAGTCCCGCCTGCCTGCCTGCCAGCTCGGTCTTGCCGCCCGGCCCTGGCCGCCCCGGAGGGGCAGCCGGGCCGCGTCGCAGCAGCCCAGGATCGCGACAGCGTACCCGCACAATGCCATCTAATGCTCAAAGGTGCGTCGCGGCCCCCGGCCCATGGCTCCACGGGGCGCGGCGCACAAGAGACAGTGCTGGGGCGCTTGACCATCGCAGACTCCCGGTCACCCGCACCAGGCGGGCGGGGACCGGCGGCGGCGGCGGCGCCTCCGATCGAGGTGAACTCGTATTGTAATGCACAAACTTAATTTAATCGCAGTCTAGTGGCTGGGGGGCTGGACCCGGCGGCCGCAGGGGCACCCGGTTGCAGGTGTCCCGGGTCGCCGTGGGAGAGGCCAGTGGTTCAACTGCCACTCGCATCTGGCAAACATCAAAGTCACCAAATGTAGGGCGAACCGGCCGTATCACCTTTCTCCCTGGTCCGGGCCTCATGGACCCACCCCGGCAGTGCGGCGGGCCCCGCCTCCTCAGAGCCAGGCACCCAGCGGGGTGCCTTTGTCTATGCATTCGGCTAGGGGCGGGGCGGGCGGCCGTGCCAGGCGTAAGAGACTTTACGACTTCCTGTGCACGGCCGCACGGCGAAAACTCAAACGCACGCCTGTGCACGCCAGGGATGGTGTTCCATTTCGAACACGTTCAGTTGGGTGCGTCCTCCAGGAATCAGGCAGTGTGGGTGGCGGCTGAGCCATGGGAAAGCAGGTCGCCGCCGTGTCACATGGACGTGTTGCAGGTGCGACCCGTTTCCCCAAAATACGCTCATAAAAATGTTGAAAAAATAGTGGCCACCTCACAACTCTACGGGGCGTGGGGGCCGTGCTACGGGGTTGCATACCCAGCAGGGGCACCAGTCTAAAACCGCACAATACTCGATGTTTTTGAGCCGATTTCGGTCCCAACGGTTTCATAATAGAAAACTGCATCTCTAGATACCCGAAAAGAACGCTCTCCGCCAGGTTGCCTACCCTCAAGGGGCAAAAACGATAAAATAACATTCTTGCCCCTTGAGGGTAGGCAACCTGGCGGAGAGCGTTCTTTTCGGGTATCTAGAGATGCAGTTTTCCATTATGAAACCGTTGGGACCGAAATCGGCTCAAAAACATCGAGTATTGTGCGGTTTTAGACTGGTGCCCCTGCTGGGTATGCAACCCCGTAGCACGGCCCCCACGCCCCGTAGAGTTTGGCACCACTTCGCTTAAGTATCCTGTGGGTGTCCACTACACACCCACAAAACGGCTTTGCTCTACTTCGAGTGGATCACTGTCAAAAAAGAATGTAAAAATGCACCAAAAAGGTCCCATGTATGTTCGGGATTTTGGCCCCCCTCTGCCCCCCCGGCACTCACTCTAGTACACACATGCGGCCTAACCAGACTCCTACACACATACGAACGTGACAGGACTCGGAAAATACCCAGGTCATGCAGTTGATAAGGTTTTAATAAGATCATATCTGATTTCTCGTTTTTCACACAAATTTGCCCCTCACGGGTAGGCAACCCGTCTGAGAGTTTTCTGGTAAGGACATTTAAGACGTATTTTTTCATTCTGAAACCGTTGGGAACAATGTTGGCTCGAAAACTTTGAGTATTAACGAGTTTTCTACCTTTACCCCTGGTGGGTATGCAACCCCGTAGCACGGCCCCGTCGCGGGTTTGAGCTTGGCACCACTTCTAAAATGTGTCCTATGGGTGTCTACTACACACCCTCAAAACCGCATTGCTCTACTCCAAAATGCAAGGTTTTGCCGTTTTTCGACCCTTACTCCCCGTACTATAGGCAAACCCACTCGCGGTAATTCGCACATGAGCAAGAAGGGTACCGTCTGTCAAGTCTAGTACTCCCAAGTGTTGGCGGGTTCGCCCACCCAAGGGCCTTACGGTCAGATCGGGTAGGCAGACCCGCAACACTGTGGTGTACTGGCTTGACAGAAGAACATGGTCGGCTGCATTTGGAGCGTTCAGAGAGGGACGAGAGGACTCAGGTCCTCGCTGACCACGCCAGTCCAGGAGGACGGAGACGGCTGGCCTTGACCCAGGGAGCGCGGCGGGGCGCGGCGGGGCGCGGCGGGGCGCGGCGGGGCGCGGCGGGGCGCGGCGGGGCGCGGCGGGGCGCGGCGGGGTCGTCTCTACTGACCGGCCGGTCCGGCAGGAGGCCGCCGGCCTTCGCTCAGCGATGAGGCGCCAAATCCGCCGCCCACATGACCATCGCGACAGTCTCCTTCCCTCCCCCTCCAGGCTCGGACTGGCCCACCTGCCTCTCTGGCAATCGCCAGGTGGGCCATCGGCTCCGCGAAGCGGGGCCTTTTGGCCCTAGTGTTACGGGGGAAGAGAATAGGCTTCGGGGCTGAGGGATGAAGCACTCGGTTGGCGCGTGGCTGAGTAAATTTCGGGTGAGTTCACGGGTGATCCGTCGATGTGGACGGCGGGTGCGTGACTCTCGGATGAGTTCACGGGTGATCCGTCGCGGAGGACGGTGGGTGCGTGACTGCCGGACGCACGGCCGCGCCTTCGCTGCGCCGTGCGGCCTGATCCAAAGTGCTGATGATGCACCCTGGGCCCGAGGCTGGTAGCCGGCGGGGCCAACACTAGATCGTTCTTATAGTAGGTGTCCACTAAAACTACCCGGGAAACCGGGCATGAGCCCTTTATTTCTTTAATTTT
Organism: Frankliniella occidentalis; assembly: GCF_000697945.3. Lineage (NCBI taxonomy): Eukaryota > Metazoa > Arthropoda > Insecta > Thysanoptera > Thripidae > Frankliniella > Frankliniella occidentalis. The sequence continues at coordinate 40,110 of NW_026267152.1, forward strand.
ACACGAGATACGAAAAAGGGGGCCCACGATCCAAAAAGTAAGCATTGTGGCATAAATGTCTAAAAGTCTTCTAAAATTATAATTTTTACAGCCCAAATGCTTACCCTTTTTTAAAACAAATATTAATTCATATCTCGGAAACCCCAAGAGATAGAGCAAAATCCTTAAAATTTTCGTCCGTAGGGTTGCAAAATTGCGTGTTTAGTCTAGAAAAAAAAAA
>NW_026267152.1:42029-43397 GCF_000697945.3 Frankliniella occidentalis
CGATCCGATGGTCTCTAGATATACCCTTTATCTAGCGCGTATTAAAATCTGAAGTCGATATCTCAATCGGTCTGGTCTAACTTTTTAAGAAAGTGCAGAGCCGGGGTGAGGTGGGGGAGGGGAGGTGGAGGTGGCCCGGGCCGTGCGACATGTGGCAACCGGAACTGATCAGGCCCTGACTGGAGTCTGAGCGCGCCGTCAAAAGCCCTTTTCCAGGCGTTCAGGCCTCGCCGCACCAACGGCGTTGAGTTTGTGAGACTGTCGCAGTGCCTTTTAAAAAAAAGATGAAATCTCTACGATAATTTGAATGGATTGTCTCGTGTCTTTTCTAGGTGTGCGAACCATCCGCCACGAACTGTCGACTAGAGAGCCGATATGACTCGACTTTAGAGTGTTGTTACATTCTATGAGTACTAAAGACGTACTGTAGCTGCACCTCGCCCCCTCCCCCCCCCTTCCAAAAAAAATAAATAAATAAATAAATAAATAAATAAATCCACTTTTTGCTCTTCCCGACCATGGTTGCGGTCGCCGCAGGGAAGTGCAAGCGCAGTTTGGAGCTGCACCTCACCTCTCCACTCCTTGCGTTGCACCAAAGTCATGCTCTCATGCCACCATTTAGTCTCTCAACGCCCCTTCCTGTTCGATCTTAGAACCTTCCTATGACATCAAAAAACAGGAAAAATATTTCTCTGTCGCACAATTTTGTATTTGACCTGATACGTAAGACATCGTTAGAAAAATATTACATTTTTGATGAAGCTGTGGATAATGATACATAAATTACAAACTGTACTATGCTATGGTAACAATGATCCATTATTTACAAATTATATTCTTCTATGTGTGCCATAGTTATATGATACAATATTTAAACATTATACACACTTTTCTGAGCTATCGTTACATGATCTATTACTTACAAGAGACAATCTGTTCAAATTATCGTAGAGATTTCATCTTTTTTTTAAGAGGCACTGCGACAGTCTCACAAACCCAATGCCGTTAGCGCCACGAGGCCTGAACGCCTGGAAAATGTCTTTTGACGGCGCGCTCAGGCTCCAGTCAGGGCCTGATCGGTTCCGGTCGCCACATGTCGCACTGGCCGGGCCGGGCCCCCACCCCCGCCCCTGCCGGGCCATATGGACAAAGACAAGAGCGGGCTAGGCGGGCGGGGGCGGGGGAGGGGGGCTCATTCGGGGCAGGTCCCTGAATTAGCACTGCCGGCTCGCCAGAGCAGCGTTCATCTCGCGCGGGAGGCCGTGCAGAGCTTCACTTTCTTAAAAAGTTAGACCAGACCGATTGAGATATCGACTTCAGATTTTAATACGCGCTAGATAAAGGGTATATCTAGAGACCATCGGATCG
>NW_026267152.1:45103-46764 GCF_000697945.3 Frankliniella occidentalis
CCCCTTCAGGAGTTCACCTCAAAGAGCGAAACCTTTGCAATTCAGAAGGAGCGAGGAGGCAGAGGGAGAGAGACGGGGGGCGGGAGGGGGCGGGACGGTGAGAGGGACAGACAGACAGGCGCCCGCAAGATGAGAGCGACTCCCTCCCATTCTTCGGGATCATCCCCCGCGAGCGCCGCTCAGAAGGACACACCGCCGCGCCGCGCGCGCGCTTCTTGAACCGAGAGGAAATCGAAGTCTGCTGTTTGTGGCCGAGCGATGACCCCGGCCGGGCCGGGGCCCCGACGAAACAAGCAGCGAGAAACAATCGTTGTCTCCAGTACGACGATCGCCACCGCGACCGCGCCAGCTGCCCGCGTGACCTTTACGGCGGGGAGGGGCAGAGCGAGAGGGAGCGAGAGAGAGAGAGAGAGAGAGCGGGGTCTGCGTTCGACGCACACTTCGCACTCGGGCAGTTGGCCATACTGACAGCGTCCGCCATCTTTTGGCCGCGGGAGAGGGAGTGAACCGGCCGAGCGAGTGAGCGTGTGAGGGGGAGCGAGAGAGATCGGAAGAGGCGCAGAGCAGCGTGTCCTTCAGCGATGGTAAACAACAACACGACCGTAAACACCGAACGGCCAAGATTCTAGGCTCCAGGCAGACTCCAGGCAGACTCCAGGTGGGCATCAGAATGCAGGCCACCCTCATGCCAGCGCTGCTCGGCCGGTTTCCAGGCGTAGGCATCGCCCCCACCCCCCGGCCCCTCCCCCAGCTGCACAGCGAGCCCACAGCCAGCCAGCACGGAGCACCTTGGCAATGCGCGGACATCAGCTGGCCAGTAAAACGTGCTCGCTCGCTGCCCCACCCCTACCGTGTGGTAAACACCGCGCCCGCTGGGACCAGCAGGCTGGGACCTGGGACCCACGGCACGGCGGCGGACGCCCAGAGGTCTGCCGCGCTCGATTTAGAGATTCAGCAAAGAAAACTCTCAAATGATAGACATTGGGCAGTGGCGCCCACAAGTTTTCAGTGTACCCGAGCAAAACGTTGAATTTGCCTACCTTTAGGGCTCTTTTTCGCATTTTCTCTTCTCTTTCCTCTTCCTTTTCCTCTTAATTTTTCTCTTCTCTTTCTTTTCCCTTTCCTTTTCTCTTTCCCTCGCTCCGATGTACCTGTATAGCGCCTTTTCATGTACCTGTATAGCTCATGTACCCGAGCAGCTGCACTACTTTAAGGCCGTTTGGGCGCCACTGACATTGGGCGGCACCCGCCGCGCTGGGACTTCATTGTGGCGTGGCGGGGCGTGGGCATGACGGCCGTAAGTACAGGTCAGCGTCAGCCGAGGAGGAGCCTCAGGCCGAGAAAGGATCCCGCCGCACCTCCCTCCCCCACCCCCTGCCCTACCCGGACCGATGGAAATGACCCAATAAGGAACCAGCAGGCCGGACAAAAATAAAAGCGGTGCCCAAACAAACGCACAAAACAAAGAGCACACACACACACACACACATCGACACACACACGGCTGCTGCGGGTGGAGGGCCGGCAACGCCGCACACGGAGAGGAGCAGGAAAGGGAAGTGTGAGAGAGGGGGGAGGCGGTCGTGTTGCAATGTCAGAGATCTTGGGCCCCCCATTCAATCCTATCTGGTCCATGCCATTTCGAGTCGAAGGGGGGGTGG
>NW_026267152.1:51424-54989 GCF_000697945.3 Frankliniella occidentalis
ACGCGAATTAGTTTCAATTTTATTTTCATGAAGGGCAGCACGGAGCTCAGCAGCTCGGTTACGAGGTCTGGGCGAGCATTTTTCCCGGGTTTGAGCCGGTTTGAGCAAAATTCAAGGGTTTTTCCCGGGTTTTTCCCGACCAAATTAAATTCAAGGGTTTTTCCCGGGTTTCCCGAATTTCCAGGGTCGCTCGACACCCTGGGTCTAGGCGGCGTCCAGGGGCGGCGGGGGAGGGGGGGCGTGGGCGATAAAACGAGAGACGGTGTCGTGCGTGCGAGTATGGAGGACTCGGACGGAAAGGGGCCAACTTCGTTCTTTCTCTCAATCTGGGCCGTAAAAACATTCAAGGAGTATTGACGGTATGGAACCGGGGAGTGGCGGGGCGGGGGAACCGTATTATCAAATTACATCACAAACGGGCGAACAATGCGAGACAAGAGAGGCAGGGGGGGGGGGCGTAGCTTACCGTCCGGCCCGGAGCAAGCAGCGGGGAGAGGACGAGGAGGATGGGTTCCAAGGTCGCCCACCAGAGAGTCCAGGAAGACGACAGAGAGAGACGAGCAGACGAGCATTCACAGTGTAAGGGTGTGGTTATTCCTTCCAACTATTTTTATAGAATTGTTCGATGCTGGCGTCAGGTGAAACGTGATGAGCAAGATGCGGGAATTAAGCGGGATTGGAACAGCGAAAATATAGAGTGTCTCAATATAATTGCGAAATAAGGAGCGTACAGGACAACACAATCACAATAGTTAATCAATATGATAGCGTAGAAACACACTCAAACAGGAAACATATAGAGCACGGCACTATGGTAGGTGACGGACGCTGATTCGTCAATCAACACAATGCACGGAGCCCACGGCTAGAATCACTCGCACTGCACTTGGGTGATCGCTGCACTACACACACTCTGTGGGCAAGGCGCACATCACTACACTGTAATCCGATGGCACTGCACTTGGGTGATCGTTGCACTACACACACTCTCTGTGGCCAAAGGCTCACGTCACTGCACTGTAATCCAATAGCACTGCACTGTATTCCTGGTGGGCACGTATTCCAAGTCCGACTTCGCCTCGGCGCGGTGTTGGCAAGTGTCGCGTCGGAAGCGGGGGCGGCGGCGATCGTACGAGACACACGTCAGTTTAGTTTCCCGGCTCTCTATCGTCTGACTTCGGGTGTCCTCGCTCGGCCCTCCGTCGCCTCCGCTCCAGGACCACGACACCTCGGCCCGGCGGGCTCCCGGCTTCCCAGGGCCAATCAGCCCTCATTAGCCTCAGGGTGACACCGCCCCGACGGCCCCTCCGGAGGGTGAGGGGTGAGGAGGCAACCTTCCCCTGCCACCCCCACCCATATGCAGATCTGCAGCCGAAGGGGCCCGGGGGCGGGACTTCTGGACCCGAATGCGGAGTTCGGCAGCCCGCCTGCCGGCCTGCCAGCTCCGCCTGGCCGGCTGGGGCTGCCGTCCCCGACGCTTCCCGATGTTGGGACCCCGGCGGGGGCCGGGCGGTGCCGGGCGGGGCCGCGGCCGCGCCCAGGATCACGACGTTGATCCCGCACCTTGTGTTCATGATAGCATCGTTGCGCTCCGCGGGCCGCTTTCGCGGGCCGCGACGGGCTAAGCCAATAGATGGTGCGGGCGTCGCAAGTCCCAGGGTAGGCATGGTGCAAGTCGACGGCCTAAAGGGCCGACGCCACCTCGGAGGCACACACTTTATACATGTTAATTACTTATTATTACTTAAGATTAGTGGGTGGGGTTGGGCCCGGCGAGCTGCAGAGGCACCTTGTGACGGTGCCTGCAGCCGCCGTGAGAACGACCGTTTGCTCGAAACTCACCCACATCTGGCAAACATCAAAAATCACCAGAAGTGGGCCGAGCCGGTCGGGTATTACCTTACTCTCTGACCCAACACGCGGACCCAGCCCTGTGGTGCGCAGCCCGCCACGCCCCCTCACGCCGGCAGCCCGGCGGGGTGCTCTTTGTCTATGCATTTCGGCGAGTGAGGCGGGGCGGCGGCAGGTGACAAAGTCAGTTTATGACTTCCGTCAAAACTGAGTCGACACGGCCGTTGGCAAAAGATAGAAAGTCCACACAGGCGGTATCCATGTTCGAACACGTTCAGAGGGGTGCGCCCTATGGGAGTGGGGCGGTGCAGGTGGCGATCGAGTCATGGGAACGTGAGTCGCCGCCGGGTCACCCAGGCGACGGCTCATTTCCCCAAACGGCACTCGTAAAATCTTAAGAAAATAGCTGCCACCTCACAACAGCAGTGTAAGTGGCAGAATGACTTGGGGTCCGGCTGAGATGCGTCTCTGACTACATATATGTCCAACGCCCGGCACCCGCGGATCCAAAGAAACACGAGCAGAGCTGGCGGGGTGTGGCGGGGCTCGGCAGGCGTGAGGCTCGGTCCAGTGGATATAGGGTTCCACTGCGGGGGAGCTAACGCTATCTCTATGGTATCGCCTCGGGCGGACGCGCCCAGCCCGGCCCAGCCCACCGCGGACCTGCTGCAGACTGATTCCGAAGAGCGCCCTCCGCGCTCTGTCTCTCTCGCACCTGTGCCACGCACCCCAGGGGTGCGAGAGAGACAGAGCAAAGAGAGCGCTCTTCGGCCCGCGGCTCGCCTTATTGCGACACGGGAGCAAGCGCGGCGCGGCGGAGCCAACCCCGCGGCATGAGAGCCCGCTCAGCCGCAAAGGTCACGCACCGGCGATGCGATATTTAACAGATCGAGATGTTTCTGGAATTCTCAACGAGAGGCACGCGGAGGCACCAGAGCGCAGATTCCGCCACCGCTCGACCTTCGCCGCTGGGTACTTGAGCAGGTCCACCGCTCCGCGCGCCCATTGTCTACGCGAGATGGGATAAATTTTCACCAAGGCGACACGACCGAAACTTTGCGGGGACCCCCCGGGGCCGGCGCCAAACCTCCGTGACACGGCCAGCCGCCGCTATAAACTATAAACCAACGCCAAATGAATACCTCTCAATTCCACAACACCTGCTATTTCGCCCCAAGTTGAGCGGCCCGGCCCGACGTCGCTAAACTTACCCCTTCCCGCGCAGGTGGCGGCCAGGCTCTGTGCCTAGCCCGGCGCGGCCTGTAATAGGGCCTTCCGACGGCAGAAAGTTTTGCGTATGATTTGATCGGGGCCACCGCGCCGCGCGCCGCCTCACGCTCACGCCTCGCCAAGTGCATCAGCCGTGTCAAGCCAGGAATCGCGCGCTGCTAGTACCAAACAGGTTCTCTCACTCTCTTCTCCCCTTCGCACATCTTCCCTATCACTTCCCCTCTAAGGCCGAACGATCCATAGACATACGATCTCTCTGTGTGATGCTGATGCTGCTGCTGCTGCGGGCTCGAGCTCTCGACTCGAGGCTCTCTGGCGGAGCCTCCTCCGCTTACCGGTCGCGTTGGTCGCGTTAGAAAACGTACCGGTTTGTAACGCACTCCTCTACTCCCTCCCCTCACGCTCATTTGCTTATACTGCCACCGCGTACATGCGTGCGTGCGGGTTACATACTCTCACGGGGCCGTAAGGCGCTGTGGTGAGT
>NW_026267152.1:55039-55560 GCF_000697945.3 Frankliniella occidentalis
GTGATGTCTAGTTGTGTCTCTACATTACAAAGTGTGCAGAATCATAAGATAAACATGTAAGTGTGCACAAAGTGCACATTTGTTTTACCAGTGTAGCTCAAGGTCTAGATAGTGGACGGAAAATTTACGTTACTCAGCACAAAAAACTCTATCCGTGTTCAAAAATACAGCTTTATATGAATTTTTTCAGGGTAAGGGGGTAATTTTTACTTAGCTTCCTGGGCTAGGAGCAAGGAGCGCTATGAGAAAGGCTTCAAGATAAGAGAGGGAGAGGGAGGGGGGCAGGGGGAGGGACGGGCAGGGCGGATAGCCCAGGAAACCAAGGTTTTTACCCTAAAAAAATTCATATAAAGCTGTATTTTTGAACACGGATAGAGTTTTGTGCGCTGAGTAACGTAAATTTTCCGTCCGCTATCTAGACCTTGTGCTAACTGAGATATCGGGCAAAAAGGACGTAACTGCACGGTGTTAGTGTTCAGGCTACCGTTCCCGCAGTTTTTATGCCATAGCAACGAGACGAG
>NW_026267152.1:55610-67264 GCF_000697945.3 Frankliniella occidentalis
CCTCTTGGCGCAGACCTCCTTAAAAAGGTAGTACCGCAGCGCATTTAGACATATGTCTGTCTCTTTCCGTCTGTACAGCGTCAAAACAAACGTTTCACCTGCACGCGCCACGGCCTCGGGCGTCGCGTCGGGGTCGTTGAAAACGCGCAGGGCCGTGCGCGCATCGGCTGACTTTTCCACAGCGCTCCACACTGTCGCCTTTCCCTTGTTGTACAAGGCACAGTTAGTGTCGCACCCTGACATGGCGTGCAGCGGGAGCAGAACATCTCTCATATTTTCCCTCTGCAACTTGCTTGCAATGGCCGATACATTAAAGGTACGGCCCTTCACTTTTCCGGGATGAAGAACTTGAATATTGCAGTCAAGGGGCGCCCTAGCGACCAGCATGCACAGAATATCTGTGTCAGTCGCCACCACCGACACAGCTTGGTCCTGGGCGTGGTGTAGCGCCGTCTCCACAATGAGCACGTCGGCGTCAGAGTCCGCCTGCCTCACCTCCACGCCCCGTTCAACGAAACTTTCTGTCAACAATGAGATAAACCTCTTCTTGTTCTTCTCGTTGGACAGAAAGTCCTCCTTGACTACCGTCACTGGAGTGCTTGGATGAAACTGTATCTCGGGACAGTACTTGTTCTTCCCGCGGCGGCGCTGCTCCTCCGCCTTGGTACTCCAATGTAGGCCGTACCCATCGAACACAACGGACAGGTCTTTCAGATTATTGAACTTCTTCTGCAAATAGTCAATGTATGCGTCGCAAAGTTTCCCAAACGTAGTGGGTACCAGCCTCAGCCTTTTCGGCCATGCAATAGCATGGAGCAGGTACCCCCCGTCTATCACTGTCCGTTGGGCCCGGAAGGGACCGGCCGCAATAGGTGTATTTTCATCCACCACTAAGTAGTCAAGGAGCTTTGATTTTGTTGTCTTACGCATTAAGCCGTTGTTTTCGAACAGAGACGTGGGGCATGGAGCAAGTTCGTACCGGAAGCTATCTTTCAGATCGGCTTCGGTACGCCCTTGTTGTGACAGCATTCTCAGAAAGATGTGATTCGTACTCACTCGTTCGGTGTTCAGAACGGCCATCTTGACAGGCTTGCCGGCCAGAGTAATAACTTTAGCACTTCTTCGAACAGTCAATGTGCCAAAGTTATTCCCCTCAGCCGCACGAATCAGTTCCATGCCGATCTCCTCCGCTCGCTCGCAGGTGACACCCTCTCGCCGCACGCCCGTCGCGATGGACATTATTCCGTCACCCGGGACGAAAGGGTTCCGCTCTTGAAGCCATTCATGGAATACTTTGAGGTGTTTTTGGTGGACTCGACAACTAGACTCTTGCAAGTCCTTGTGTTGCTCCGATGTCGCCTGAGCCACACCAAAACTTTCTTCAAGGGCGCGGCACACGTCGATGAGCAGCGGCACGGACAAAGTCCAGCTGTTCACAACCGCGTCATGGAGGCCACCCCTCCTGGTGAGGCCGCCCTGGGACTTCATGGCCCGCATAAGTTCAAGTTCAAGTTCAAGTTCAGGACCTGCTCTATTATCATGTCAGACCACACACCACCCCAGTATGCCTCTGATCGCCGAATGGTGAAATAGCCCTCGCACGTGAATTTGGTGAACTCTTCCGACTCTTCTGTGTTCATTTTTTGGTTAAGGTCTGACATGTCTTGCAGATATAAATGCGCCGTTTTGGCGTAATTTATATGCGCCGCGGCGTGGAAGAAAGGGAGCATCCTCTGAATGGAGTACAGGTGTAATCCCCAATCTCCCGTCCGCTCGGCACGAATGAAGGTCCTTATGTGGGTGACCATTTGAAAAAACTGCCACCAGAGCATTGCAGTTCGGCTCTCCAGGGCAGCCTGCTCCCCTGTCGCGGTGATGGCGTCATACAACGCGACAGCGATTTGTGTCGCGACCGCCTCATCGGGCGGGGCACCTTGTAGCACCTGGATGTGTAGTGCGCTGATCTCCGCTTTCGCGTGGAACGTCGACTTCTCCAGCAGCAGCATTCCAAGCGCCGTTTGGGTGAGCAGGAGGGCACGCAGTGCTCTGGCGTAGGCCTTACCGCCCAGCATGGCGGGCACGGAAGCGGGCGCGTACACTTGAGCCCACAGATCGGCGAGGCCGCTCTCTTCCATGATACTCCCAATACTGCCCATAAATGACATAAGTAAATGAAAACCGCCGAGACGCACAATGACCCCTTTCAGCTCAAGAGACGCCTCTACGATGTCCCTGGATTTTAAGTAGAGGGGCTGATCGAAGGTGACGAAGCAGATCAATTGTTTAAGTTTTTTGCACACTTTAAGGGCAAACAAAAGCGCTGAGTACAACGTTTCCAGGTTGCCGGGATCCAAGTTGATGAATGGCACAGGGGTCACTGAGCTCGTCGCGACGAACGATCCAGTGGGCCGAAGGCAGGCTGACATGTAGCCGGCCCAGGAAGGCGAGCGGGGCACTTCGGCCCAACTTCCGGCCAGCCATAGGAAGTCCAGCGTTAAAGCCTTGACGACGTTTGGTGGCACGGCAGTACTCAGGGCGAGGGGCTTTACAACTATTTGCTTTAAACCCGTCGAAAATGCCTTGTTGTATTCAACCATCTCGATTCTATTTGTCAACGCAATATCCTGTGATTTTTCAAGCTTGAGGCGTGGGACAGAGCGGGCTGGCGTCACACTCCCCGGAGTGGAAATCTTGCACCCTCCAAGGGAGTGAAATGTGTTGTGGCCGTCCAGTGTGCACACATTCACATCTGCATTGTCAAAAACAAACTGGTAAAAATTTCCAGGATCTGCATCGATTGAAGAGGGCATTTTTACATAATTCTGCACGTATCGTAGAGTCTCGTTGTAGCTAACTGACACTCCTAGGGCGTAAGCGAGGTCTACTGCCTCTTTGGAGCCGATTTTTCTTTGTAAATACAGCCCATGGCACAGCATTATAGGCGAAATGTACGATTTAGGCCTGCACGCTGTGACAATGGACTGACCAAAAAAAGACTTTTTCCTCACTATTTGCTTGCAAGTCGCTGACTGCGATGTAATAACAGTGTCCAAAAACAGTTTTAACGTTTCTGGGACGAAATTGTCTTCAAGTATATTTTCCAAAGGTGGGTAGTTGTCCATGTGAAAAACAAAGGATTGAATATCTTGCTTCACAATAACTGCTGCCGCACGAACGGCTTCTAATCTTGCATTTTCCTCTGCTGAATGCTTGTTCTTACGCCATGTATTAAACAGAATTTTGTTGGCTACACAACGCAAGTTAACAATTGCGTCCTCCCCAGGAATGTCAGTTATAATTACCTCCTCTTTAAAATGTTCTTCGAGGCGATACTTTAAATGGTGTCTGGAATACACCTCACCAGTCGGTGAAAATTCTTTCATTTTCTCAACAAGCCGATTTAATGAAAATTGACACTCATTCGTAGTAACGAGGTGATTACACAGGCTATCAAAGGCTAATGCTTTGTCCACCTCTGGCGCCCGGCCGGCACTGTTCTTGTTTTCTTTTTGAAGACCTCCGAAATATCTGACATTGCAAGATTTATGATAAAATGCCTCAGCAGCAACCAGATCTGCAAAAATTTGTCCAACTCTACCCTTCACTTCTCCGCCCCACTTGTCGGCGCGCTTAGCGGCCCTCCGCAGAACGGCACAGCGAAAGGCGTCAATTGTTGACACTTGATGCAAAACGCCCTCACTGTCAACGCTCTCTGCCGACTTACCGCACAAAATGCACTGCGTTCGTGGGTCGAACTGAGTACTTGTCGAACGAAGCGCTCGGCCTCGGCCACACTGCCCTTCTTGCAGGTCCGCTGCCTCAGCCTTTTCCTTAGACTTCTTGATTGCGTCCAATTCTTTCTTGTTGATGTACTTTGCTCTGCAACGCTTGTGCACTGCAGAGCAGCCAGTTTCTTCAAATATTTTGGCAATAGCACCGCCATCGCGCACGTCACTTGCCTTTTTTACTGTTTCCAATGCATTCTCCCCAAGGTGTACAATGTCATCTTCTAGAGCCGCGTCACAAAAAGGGCAGCGTGCACCGGGCGGCAACTCTGACCTCTTGTTTGGTGGCCGCCCTACTCTTGATTTCCGCATCTCTCAAGCCCCCTCCCACCTCTCCCACACACGCTCACACACAGTAAGGCACAGTCACATTCACTATTTTCATTGCACATTCACTATTATCACAGCACAATCACTATTATCACAACACAAGCACAGTCACTCGATCATAGTCGCACACGGCTTGCGGCACACGAGGGCTAAGGCGCCCAGCTGCGGCGCGGGCGCCACCGCGGCGGGCGCGCGGGGCGCAAAGAAGCACGAGCGCGAGGGCGCGAGGGCGCGAGGGCGCGAGGGCGCGAGGGCGCGAGGGCGCGAGGGCGCTCAGCGGGCACAGACAGGTTCAAGTAGCACGGAGACAGTCTTCGCAGCAGCGACCAGAGAGATCCTTCCCTTCTCGCTGCTCGAGCAAAAGTGAGTGCTCGCCCCCGCATTTCTGTGTTGTGCCACTGTTTTCCTCCGCTGGGCTTCATTGTCGCACCATGTGCACGGCAGACGCAAAATGCCGAAATATTGCTGTAAACAAACAGCCCCGCCGCGGCCCGCCCCGCCGCGCCGCGCCACCCCCGCCCCCGCGGCATCGCAAAGTGCGCGGCAGCCCTCTGAGCCATTCTCCGGCCCTCAACGATAAGCAATGTTTATGGCCCCCAGCAAGCCAGGACGTGCCCGGAGACAGTAGGTGCGCGACACATGTTGACGGACAATCACGGGCCGCGCGGGACAATGAGGTCGGTGCAGCGCACGGGGCATGCCATATGCCAATAACATGCATAATACAAATTAGACACATCCACCGAGCGGCGACATCACACAGCGCACTCCAAGATGAACATGACCAGGAAAGTGAATTTAAATTAAAGAAAAAATAAAATTGGCACCCCATTTTTGAGACGTAACTATCGGGGAAATAGAAGTCCCAAATACGCGCGCGCCAGCCAGCGCGCCGCTCGCGCGCCTCCGACGAGAAGCGCGCTTCCGAGTGAGGCAGATCTGCTGTCTTTGTCCCACCCACGCGCCGCTGGCGAGTGCGAGAGAGAGAGCGACGCACCGCCCGGCCGCCACCCGGCCTGGCCGGCCCGGCCCGGCCGCTCAGCACGCTGCGCGTCTGAACATTTAACGCCGCTGCTCGGCAGCCGTTCATCCGAGAGACAAGCGCGGCACAGCGACGGATAGAGGAGGTTTTGGCGAAGTTTTTGGTGTGGTTTCCTTTTCGGCTGCTGCACGCCTGTCCACTACGGGACCATTTATTTGAAAAAGCACAAAAGAGTTTCACTCAAAAATTTACGGGAAAAAAAATTCACAGCCTGCGGTTTCGGAGTTAGCCGAAAACGAACACTTCTACGGCGTAGAGTAGACCTTCGTTAAGGACGTAGGGGGGGTGAAATTTTTATTTTTACAATTTGAACTAGGGTTGGGACCCTTTGAACGCTCGAGTGCAGCAAAACCGGTTTTTTGGCCATAAGTCGTTCAAAAAAAATCGCAGAGAGTTGAAAAAAATACACAAGGTGCGCCCTTGTGGTACAAGTAAGTAGTGTAATTTTCAGCGCGATCGGACAACTTTCACCTTTCACCTCGGTTTTCCGGCCGGCCGGCCCGTCCGCCGGGCCCATGCTATTCTTATGGGGCGCGCGCGGGCCGTTTTACCGGCGCGCACTCTAGGTCGCGCTGCTCAGAGGCTATTCGGAGTGCAGAGATGAACAACACAGCGTCGGAGAGGTAAGGGATCAGGCTACAATATTTACTTGAAACATTTTTCAAATTTCTAACGAGATCACTTGAAAAAAAATAATTTTCTGCAGAACTTTTTTGAGTCATTGTACAAAAATGTTCACAGTGTAGCGGTTCAAACATTTTCGAACAACCTGTTGTATACATACTGTTCAGTGGTCCTTTCCGGATAATTTAAGCCCTCGCCCGCCTTTCTACGTTCAAAATGGCCGGAGATATAACGTGAAAACTGAAAAACTGCACTTACGCCCTTTCGGTTCAAAAAAAATGGGTTCCCGGTCGAAATTCGAGGTAAACTTTATTATGGGGGTTCATCAAGGGTCACTCTACCGGAATCTGCAAAAAAACGTTTTGTTATAATTTCCGTAAGGTAAAAATTTGGTTGACTGGACTACGAGGCGAGGCGAGCCCCCGACCATCAAGAGTTCGCGCCGCGGCCGCCGGGGAGCGCTGGCGGCGCCAACCCGCGACCCAGGGGAGGGCGCGACGCGGCCTCGCGGGTGCTCGCGGGTCGCGGGTGCGACGACTTCACCCACCTGCCCCGACGCAACCGGTTCCACCACCAACGCGTGGGTGTGAGTGATGCAGCACTGCACGCATATCGCACAAATATTCCCGCTTCACGGTGCAGCTCCCCCCCTTCGAGGGAGTGTCCGTGTCCGTGTTAAAAACCCGATGACGGTCCCTGCATTTGCATTGAGCCGCGGGCATGCATGTGGGTTAACGTTTCGGGATATAAAAATTTATCTCGGCCCTCTGTCAATGTAATGATCGGGCCGTGGTGCATCCCGCGCTGCAGCGGTGCCGCACAGAAATGGACGCGTTGGCTCCGCCCCGCCCCGCCCCGCCGACCGCAGTGCTGCGTGGCTCGGGAGTTACAATTACACCGTAATGCTCATAGGCTTGATGACGCGACAAATCATCTTGAGCAATCAGCCGGCCTGCAACCCCGGTCGTAATGCAGCCCACGGGGCCCACGGACCCTTCCCTCCCCTCACTGCAGTATGTGGGAGGGACGCCGGCAGCCCATCCCTCTCACAGCGAAATATAAGCGACACACACACACACACACACACACACACACACTCTCACACTCACTCACTGCCACCCAGCACATGAATGCACACATGTACACAAATTCATGAAGACCCCTAACGCCCAGGCACGGCCAGACGGCCACTCGACAGTCCGACAACGCCGCGGTCCGTGTCACGTCATGTGCAAGTTAAAGCCCCCTGGAAGGAACAGACACCCGCGCCGCCGCCGCTGTCCGCCGTCTTCAAAACCCGCTGCTGCAACTTTCTCCGTCATAAAATTGGAACTGGTCCGCTCGTCCGCTCCTGCACCCGCCCTGGCCACGGGGCTTCGCTCTGAGTGGGGGTCGCCCGACAATGGCGCGATGCCGGCCCGCCCGCACGGCTGCAGGTTGGGTTGCCTACCTGCCGGCGCACGGGCAGCGCCCCGGTGGCTCGAGCAGCTGGCTGAAGAGAGGAGGCGCTGTGGGGGAGAGAGACATCGATATGGTTCAATCAATATGCCAGCAATTGATCACCAATTCATTGCACAACGTAACATTTGTTTCACCAGGGTACCGGAAGAAAATGCGATGACCTTTGACCACACGCAGAGATGGAACAGGGGCACTATTTAGTGTAGCGAAAATTTGACAATAGAGCAATTCCAACTTCGTAAGACCAATGCTTTATACAGTCTGATTTAGTTAAGCCACGCTACGGCAGCGTGGATTTTGACAAGGGGAGATGGTGGGCAGGTCGCGAGAGAACGCGAGAGAGTGAGAGAATTATTCTTTCTCTCACCCCACATTCCCTGTTCCTCACCGTACTCAATGTCCCGCGTTGCTGAACTCTGAACTGAAAACCGTGGAATAGGGAAATAACCGAGGAAATAACGCGTGTTTTTCCGTTTTCGCAAATTTTGGGTGTTCTTCCTTAATGTTTTTTTTTAAATCAATGGAAAAACAGCTTCACATTGGCGCGAGGCCTGCAAAACATGGAGTTGGGAAAAGCCAACACAAGGCTGCACTAACTTTAGAGTATTTATTTTGATCCTCGGAGTACTTAGGATTGGTCTTCGCTCTGAGGGGTTCTCTCTCGGCTCCATCTGCAGCGGCGCACTCATCTCCCTCGCTCTGCTGCTCTTCCTTGACATACCGTCCCGGTCCCGCACTGCCAACTAATTGACGAGAATCCGAAGTCATTAATAATAATAAGAGACACAACACAACTAGATAAGTTCCAAAAGTTTTATTACATATTTTAAAACATTAACGATAAATTTACCAAAAATAATATTTTTTCGAGAAGATGGGGGAAGACTGGCTTAATCGCGTGCGATAAGGCGTTAATATTAAGAGTCCATTTCCATTACAACATGTGAAGATGGTTACGCACCATTATGAGTTTCCACGTGCCTCAAAAAATGTCCATTGTGGGAAAATCGTTTCTTACAGAATTTACACTCATACGGCTTCTCACCAGTATGTATCCACGTGTGTTCAATAAGATTATATTTCGCCTTAAACCGAAGATTGCAGACACCACACTGATAAGGTTTCTCGTCCTCATGAGCACGTGGTAGATGCCGATCCAGCGAAGATTGTTTGTTAAATATCTTCCCACAACGCTTGCACTTTACGGACAGTCCGTCGAGATCACGATGGGGCTTCTCGGGACCATCTTCGGCACGTAATCTCGGCCCACAGTCGCTGTCCTGAGGAACTCCTTCCGACTGTCGGGCACCCTCCTGCACCTCGTCGGCACCCTCCACGTTCTCGCGACTCTCGTCACTGCCACCGCCACTGACAGATCTCTTCGTCCCGACGCCTTCCGGTTGTTGCTGAAGCTCGCCGCGGAGCGAGTAGCTGTCGGCGACCACCAGCCGCAGCCCGACGGCTGAGGCGCACTCCTCGCGCTCGCTCAGCTGCTCCTCCTTGACGGACGGCCCCGCGATCATGGACCCCGCTGACGTACCGGCCCCGGCACCTGTCAACCTTGCTGTCAACAGCAACAACGCCGCGTTAGAGGTCGCCGAGGCGGCCTTTCAGGGACCGTCCCTCCACCGACGTGCACGTGCAGCTGGGAGCTGGGCCTTTGTTCGGCGGGTCGAGGAGGCTGCGCCAATGTCCTTGTCCTGCGGTCTTGGGTCTGCGCGAAGGGAGCGAGCGGGCAGGTTCTGAAAAAGAGAAGGAATGAGAAAGTGCACAAATCAAAACAACAGTCGATCATCGGTGCGAGGTCGACCCGTCGGCGTGTAAGGAAAAGCCAATGCTAGACGCAATGGGGGATTCAACACGAAATGTACCAGAAAAACCTGCAGAATGTGTCCACAAAGTCCCCACCACACCCAATGTCTTTTATTTACCAGGGTTTTCCCTCTAATTGTAAAAACATTATTACAAGTACATAATTTTCTTTCTATTTAAAGTAATCCCCTAAATACTAAATTGTGCTGATTTTTATGACAATTTTCAAAAAATTTACAATTACACTCAAAAAGTCATAGATGTAAACCGGTGTAAACATTTTGGAGAGCTTTAGAACGATCTTGTTATGACACATCATTAAGCTTCAATATTAACAATAAGCATTTTTCGAAAAACCGTGTCTTACAGATATCACACTACTACCGATACATGATTTATTGTAAGAAGATTCTTGAAGCGGCGAAGCGAGGCTTACAGACGTCACACTAATAAAGGTTCGCACGAGTATGTGTCTTCTTGTGCCTATTAAATTAGAGGTTTTTTTTTTCAAGGTAGATACAGATAACACACTCTCATGGTTTTCTCCAGTAGGTGTTCTTATGATTAACAAGAACACGTTTGTGGGATAAAAAGCGATAACACGCGGAATTCATGTTTGGCTTCTCATATTTGTGTGTCCGTATGTGGCAACAAGGACATAGTTCCTGGGCGAATAAGCGGTTACACGCGTCTCCCATGTACTACGGCTTCTCATCAGTATGTGTCTTCATGTGTTGAACAAGGGCGCGTTTCTTGGCGAAACAACGATTACACAGGGCACACTGAAAAGGCTTCTTACCAGAATGTGTCCTGATGTGTTCCACCAGGACACTTTTCCTGTAGAAAGACCGATTACACTCGTCACACTGAAAAGGCTTCTCACCAGTATGTAACCTCATGTGAACCATAAGGTAACCACGACTACTAAAATAATGCTTGCAGACATCGCATTGAAATGGCTTCTCGCCCGTATGCGCACGTACATGCCGATCCAGCAAAGATTTCGTGGTAAATATCTTCCCACAGAATTTGCACTTCAGAGACAGTCCGTCGCTGTCCAGAGTTACTCCTCCCGGCTGTCGGGCACTCTCCTGCATCTCGTCGGCACCCTCCACGTTCCCGCCACTGACACGTCTCTTCGTCCCGACGCCTTCCGGTTGCAGCTGAAGCTCATCCTCGTCCTCTACATCGCGGCCGCGGAGCGTGTAGCTGTCGGCGACCACCAGCCGCAGCCCGTCGGCAGAGGCGCACTCCTCGCCCTCGCTCAGCTGCTCCTCCTTGACGGACGGCCCCGCGATCGTGGACCCCGCTGACGTACCGGCCCCGGCCCCTGTCAACAGCAACAGCGTCGCGTTAGAGGTCGCCGAGGCTGCCTTTCAGGGACCGTCCCTCCACCGACGTGCACGTGCAGCTGGGAGCTGGGAGCTGGGCCTTGTTCGGCGGGTCGAGGAGGCTGCGCCAATGTCCTTTGTCCTACGCTCTTGGGTCTGCGCGAAAGGGGCGAGCGGGCAGGTCCTGAAAAAGAGAAGGAGTGAGAAAGTGCACAAATCAAAACAACAGTCGGTCATCGGTGCGAGGTTGACCCGTCGGCGTGTGAGGAAAAGCCAATGCTACACGCAATGGGGGATTCAACACGACATGTATCAGAAAAACCTGCAGAATGCGACCACAAAGTCCCCGCCGCACCCAATGTCTTTTATTTATCAGGGTTTTCCCTATAAACGTAAAAACATTATTACAAGTACATGATTTTCTTTCTATTTAAAGGAATCCCCCAAATACTGAATTGTGCTGATTTTTAGCCCGCCCTTCTGCTTTGAAAAAGCAATAGAGCGGGCTTATGCAATCGATCTCGTGTCTGTCTGTCCGTCTGTCTGTCTCTGTCTGTCTGTCTGTGCCACAAGAAGGAGATGAGCTAGAGACTTCAAATTTGGAGGGAACCTCAGGAGTACTTCATAGACAACGGAACGGCTGGTGCAAATCCTGCCAACCCGTTTATAGGGGGTGAAATGACATCATGAAGAAATGAAGTATAAAGGTTAAATTTAAAAATTTTCGAAATTTTTTTATGGTCTCCTAAGGGGTAACTCGTCGAATTAGTGCCCTCTGGGCGAAAATTTCGGTCGTTTCACCGTATCTTGTACCGTTTAGGCGCTACGGCTATATTTTCAGCAGGAAACTCGCATGCTTTAGTACAACTACTAGTAGGCGATTTGCCACAAAAAATTTCATAAAACAAAAAGTGTAGAGCTCATTTTTCTGATGAAATTCATGCGTTCAAAATGCTCATAGCACCAATTATTAACGTTTAAGAGCGAACAGGCCAAATGCAAAAGGTTGCCTGTGTTAAGATTTTTCAAAGCAGAAGGGTGGGCTGAAGTCACGGTGGTACACCATTACGATAGCCCTCACAGGACTGAAACTTATATGGCTGGCGGTCCGAAGGCCCGCTACGAAGGTGATCCTGCTAACAAAGGATTTAGTGACTTTATTGTCGGGCCGAAGGCCCGACAAAACGCCGCCGGCAGGCCAAGCAGGCCCGCCCTCCGCCAAACGTCGTTGCCAGCTCCGCTCCGCTACGCTGGCAACTCCGTTCGGCC
>NW_026267152.1:69384-74458 GCF_000697945.3 Frankliniella occidentalis
ATTTAATAAAATTTATTTAGATTTTTAAGTTTTTGTGAGATATGTTGTTCAAAACTTGTAGTACTTGCTAGGCTTCATCACCTTTCAAATCAAAAAAAGCAATACCAAGAGTGCCCCAATAAGCATACAAGCTAAGTATCAGAAATGAAATAAATTTGGCTGAACAATAGAATAGCCATCTTTGTTATTCTAGTTTGTATGACACACATAATATAATCAGAACAACAAACTCAATTTTCTTAGTTGAAATACCATTGGCTTTAGTTATTTTGTGTGGAAATAGTATTGATTTGAGACATCGAAGAAAGTTGAAAGCACTCCTCACACTTGATATAAGCGCTGACTCTCAACGGCTTGGACTCATAATAACCTGATGCCAAAATAAAACCCAAAGAACATAGGGTTCTTGTTATTCAATTTGTATCTGCTTTCTATTCTGAATCTATGTTACTTATTAGAATAAAACTTTAGACGGCACAATTTGAATTAAAGCAGTAGTACTTCTTATTCAATTGAATTTACTTCATTGTCGCAACTCTAATTGTGATAAACTCTGGTATCATTTGATTAAGAAATACTACTACCTAAACTCGAATTGCACATGCTGAAGTTATATCGTACTTATTAATATCCATACAAAATAGTAGACACATTCCAAACACTCTCCAATAACAGTGACCCTTTCCTGCTCTTCTGATTTTATGCCCAAAGCGCTCTGAAAACAATAACGAGTCCAAACCAATTATTAATTGACCGATATTGCTTGTTTTAAGTGGCAGAATATGATTTCAACTTCTTCTGTGTCCTAAATCAATATTATATCAGACAAAATAACGTAAGCCAATGGTATTTAAAATAAGAAAATGGAATTGGTTGTTCTGACTATACCATGTCTCATACAAACCAGAGTTACGATGATGGCTCATCATTTGTTCGGTCAAATGCATTTCATTTCTGAAACTTAGTTTGTACTTATTGGACCTTCTTGGCATTACTCTTTTTATTATAAAAGGTGATGTAGCCTAGCAAGTAACACAAGCTTTGAACAACATATGTCATATGTCACAAAGATATTGGTTAGAAAAACACAAACAAATTACCCCTTTTTCCTTCCACCACCACCCAGCCCACCTCAGCTCATCACCACAAATCACTGTTGTTCTTTGAACACGGACACTCGTGAAACTTTGATGAGAGAGTTCTATAACCTCAAAACTGATAAAGATACATTCACTTATAATATTTGTTCATGTGATAAGTTGTAACGAAACGATGAAAGAAGTGGGCAAGGGCTGGGCTAGGGTGAACTGACGACGTAGTATCACCCGCTGTCAAGAGATGGCGCTGTCGGACAACCCAGACAGCGTCACGTGAGTCAGCCGGCCAACCACAACCCCGTACCAAGTGCTACCAACGTGACAACGAATACTGCACCTAATTTAAATGGAATGAATCAATATTTCAACTTGAATTAACGTCTTTTCTTTATGGATTTGCGGTTGTAGCAATAATTAACGATGTTATAGCTAACCTTCTTTCCCTGATCAGTGTAGCCGTTTCTGAGAAAGGCGGGCTGAGGACAGAGAGATAAAGAGACCCACACCGGAGTCATCGTCTGATCGCTCCGCAACCAATGCTTCGCTGCGCTCGCTGACAATTTTTAAATGGACACAGCGAGGGCGTCAGGGGCGCAGCGACCCCGTAGCTGATCCCGTGCGCTTTTGTAGTTAAGGGCGGCCGCAGTCCAACTTGGGAGCAGCGAGCGCGGGAAGATGTACCAGCCAGCAGGGCCCGGGGCGCGGCCAGCCGCAGACGTATGTCTCGGCCCCATACAAATGAGACGACGCGGAGCAGCCGAGCAGTCGCGCGACTTTGGGGCCCATTAATGGCAGGTCCGCGGAATATACGAGCGCAGTTGGAGCAAGTGCGGACATTAAGCGGTCACGGAACTCGACCGCGACGAGACGCGGAGCACCCACGGCTTGAAGCAGCAGCAGCGGCAGGGGACCACGACGCCTAGCGACGCCTAGCGACGCTCGGTCTACCGCGGCGGAACGCGCGTCATTTGGGAATCCGGCCGCGTCCGAGGCCGGGATGGGTGCGGCGGGGACGGCCCGCCCTTTTTACAATCTAAACAGGCGCTTTGTTTGCACTCGTTTTCTTGTTTATGTGTTGTCTGGACGTGGCGGGCCGATTGATAAGGCCGGCGGGGTGGTGGTGCGGGGCGCAGCACTGCGGGCGCTGCTGAGGCGGCGGCTTGTGACGAGGCCTTGATAAGCAGCAAGGAGGTGTCCGCGGGGAGAGGATCGCGACGCCGTCGAGGGTGCGCGTCATGACGACAAGAAAGAGGGGATGAAAAATTCAGAGGTCGCCTTCTCCCAGGGAACCTAGTGCCCTGGGGTTGTGACCCGATGGCCCAGGTAGGGTAGCCAAGGGGTAGCCAAGGGGTAGCCAAGGGGTAGCCAAGGGGTAGCCAAGGGGTAGCCAAGGGGTAGCCAAGGGGTAGCCAAGGGGAAGCCCGCACGGTATGGGCACGGGGTGGTCCCCACAACAACCTCCGCGTGCGGCCGCGGCCGCCGGGGGGATGGAACACGGACCGCGTGAGATGTATTGGGGGAGGGGGAGAGGAGAGGAGAGTGGTCAACTTTATGGCCGGCGAATAAATACGAGGCGATGCGGACGCGCTCCGCCTCTCTTCCGGTGCTTTCTGCAGGGAGCAGGGACGGATGGGGTGGGGGGGACGGACAGAGAGGGGTAAAGTGCGGCAAGAAAGTGAAATGAAGGACATCGCGAGTTTTATGCGGCGACGGGTATGAAGGGCCTGACGGGCGGGGAGGGGTGGGACCTTCCTCCGGGCAGCGCAGGCCAACGCCTGTTTACGTTTTACGGCCGACAAATTTGCGTGACCGAAAGGCAAGAGGAGGCCAAAGTGCGCCCGTCTGTATGCATGCGCACAAGAGTAAGAGTCTTCTTCCTCCACCCCCGCGTGTCCGGCGAGCGATAAGAGGACACTGAGAGTCGAGAGAAAAGAAAACGGAGGGCGGCGCCGCCAAAAGGTATCGACCCTATCCTCCTGTGGTCTCCAGCCTCGCTCCGCTCGAGGACATAGCGATGACGACTGACATCATCAGCCGCCGTCAAAGGCCGTCGTCTGTGATTGGCCCACTCCTCTCCCAAAATGACGGAATAAGGGTCCCTCTTTGGCTTGAGCCTCGGCCTCGGGGCGAGCTTCTTCGCCGCGCAATCTCCATATCTCCGCTGCTACGGCAAATTTGCGCGAGTCCGGCCGTCGTGGCGCCCTGAATGACCGTCAGTAGCAAGGCCGGCCGCACGCATGGGCCAGGGCGGGGTAACTTCAAAAGCAGGGCCAGAAAAAAACAACATGTGATATTGGGGTGGACCGGGCGGGACGGGACAGCCCATCGCGATACTTTGACGGCGGTCCGCAATTATTGTTTCCGCGATAGCATCGGATGAGAAATCAATCGGCGCAGAAGGAGGCCAGTGGCGCGGCGGGGCGGGGCGGACCGGGCCGAGCACAAAGGGGTGGCAGTACCTTGTTTACGCGGAGGCATAAGACCGGGTCTTATTTAGGACTGGGTCTTACGGGCTTGGGTTTACACGTCCTCCGCCAGAGAGGTCTTGTGTGACCAGGTTAGGTTGGGTTTGAAATGAAATTTGAAAATTAGGGTTTCTGTGAAAGATGAAATCCGGGATGTAAATAATTTTACTGTGATTTACTCCTAGTTATCCATTTTAGCGGGTTTTACATCATGACATTTAGTAAAAATATTTTTTCTATTTTTGCCGTAAATCTGAATTTCACATTAAATTGTATAGCTCCTAGGGACATTTGCCAAGAGAAAAGTTTTCAAACAAAATTTGTCTGCAATTTCTGATCTGAAAATCCAGTCTAGGTCGAGTAATTAGAAACTCAAGCAAATAAGACCCGGTCTTGTTGGTTTACACGCGACTAGAAGACCCGGTCTTATCGGAAGACTGGGTCTTGCGAGGTGGTCTTACTGTAAGACCAGCTGTGTAGTTTATGCGGCGAATAAGACCCGGTCTATCCCCTCCACTTACCCCCTCCACCACTTAAGACCAGGTCTTATGCCTCCGCGTAAACAAGGTACAGGTCGCCGGCCGCGCGGCGGGGAGCCTCGGCCTCTACGGGAGTGGGTCACCCCGCCGGGAGCTTGGCGAAAAGAGAGAAAGAAAAATAAATAAACATCATCATACCGGTGATGAAGTCGGCGGCACGAGCATGAATCCGCATGAGTCTGACGGACCCACTCGCTCCAGCAGAGACACGGCCGGCACTCCGAGGGGCTTACCGGCGTTAGCGCCGTCCCCTCCTCCTCCTGGACCACCTTGGCCGTCTTCAGCGTGCAACAGGGCAGCCCACCGGCAGACGGGCAAATTAGGATAGGAGGGACCGCGCACGCCCACGCCCCGCGCACGGAGGACGAGATTAGCGTGTAATCATCTTTCTTGTTTGCGCGGGGAAGACGTATTGAATATTCTAGAGGAGGCTGAGGAGCGGCGGGGGAGGGGGGGGGGTCGCCCGGCACGCTCCGCGCGCGGACCCGCCGCGGACCGCGAAGGGAATATAAGCTATTTTTGCCCACAATGCGACAGCGTAATCACGCGGAACTAAAAAATCCGCGTAGGAAGCCCGCCGGCGAAATTGTGTCTCTACACGGGGGAAGGGGAGAGAGAGAGAGAGGGCTCGAGGGGAGGGGAGGGGCCAGGCCGGGCGCACATCATACATGAATGAAGAATCCTCTTTAAAACGTCTTAAGTGGGTTTCACTGTAGTAGTATGAGGAGGAGCAGCGCGCTCAAAGCATAAATCAATACGGGATTCAAACTCAATATGGTGGCGGCCCCGCCCCGCCCCGCCGCAGCCCCCTCAGGCCGCACCAATAATGTTCGCCTCGTTTTCTTTCCATTCCGAGGTTTTGCATAAAAGTCTTTTCTTCCGCCTAATCTGCGCAGCAGCGTGCTCCGTGCGTAAGCAGGAAATACGGCCCAAGTCTAAACTCGTTTGTTTAACTTACGAGTCGTCTTTAGTA
>NW_026267152.1:75162-76358 GCF_000697945.3 Frankliniella occidentalis
GGCCTGCTTGGCCTGCCGGCGGCGTTTTGTCGGGCCTTCGGCCCGACAATAAAGTCACACACTGAAAAGGCTTCTCACCAGTATGTGTCCTCATGTGAACCGTAAGGACACTGCGCCTACTAAAATAATGCTTACAGACATCACATTGAAATGGCTTCTCGCCCGTATGCGCACGCACATGCTGATCTAGCCTTAGATAAAGGATAAAGGTAGATGCGACATGGCCTATCCCCGCTGTGGTGCATTTATTGCCCAGCAACCCGCAAATGGTTACCAATCGGAGCCCCTTCGGCTCCGTTCGGCTGCAGCTTCGGCGGTCCCCAAGTGGAGTTGGTGGAGTGGGGGCGTGCGGCGGCGTGGCGGCGTGTAGTCGGCGCGGCTGCGCGCGCTCGCCCGGAGCCGAAGTGTTGCCGAAATGTCGCCGAACGGAGCCCGACTGGTAACCACTTGGCTCACCCTCAGGCATCATAAATGCACGCCGGACCCCTCTCGTGTCGCATCTACCTTTATCCTTTATCTAAGGATCTAGCCAAGATTTCCTCGTAAATATTTTCTCACAAAATTTGCACTTCAAAGACAGTCCGTCGCTGTCCAGAGTTACTCCTCTCGGCTGTCCGGCACTCTCTTGCACCTTGTCGGCACCCTCTTCGTTCCCGCCACTGACACGTCTCTTCGTCCCGACTGCTTCCGGTTGCTGCTGAAGCTCGTCCTCCACACCGCGGCCGCGGAGCGAGTAGCTGTCGGCGACCACCAGCCGCAGCCCGTCGGCAGAGGCGCACTCCTCGCCCTCTCTCAGCTGCTCCTCCTTGACGGACGGCCCCGCGATCGTGGACCCTGCTGACGTACCGGCCCCGGCACCTGTCAACAGCAACAACGCCGCGTTAGAGGTCGCCGAGGCTGCCTTTCAGGGACCGTTCCCCCACCGACGCGCACGTGCAGCTGGGCCATGGTCAGCGGGTCGAGGAGGATGTGTCACCACGGCAGCGGGTCGGGGGTGGGTCCTGGAAAAGAGAAAGGTGTAAGAAAGTGCAGCAATCAAAATCAAAGAGACGATCGACCATCGGCATCGGGGGTATTGCACATCGGCGTGTGACGAAATTCACAGCGTGGGAGGGGTCGCCGTTAGGTAGCGATTAGCGCCCTTGAGGAAGATGGCTCACCGCCATACCATGGAATTGACAATTGACTCCCCCCCT
>NW_026267152.1:84193-92936 GCF_000697945.3 Frankliniella occidentalis
GGGGGGGGGGGGGGGATGACATGAAATGGAAACACACTGCGCACCTCCCGCACAACAACGCCGATTCTCCTATTTTCAAGCGCCACCATTGACATGTCAATACTGTAGCAGCTCTACACAGTATGCCGTGTTCGCCCTTGCAAATAAATAAATAAATAGAAGTATCTTTCACTCTGGAAAAGCCTCGACAAACACGACTGCTACGTGTGCACGTGAGAGCCGGAAACAGGTGGGGGCGAGGTGGGCGCTGCGGGGCGGGGCGGGGCAGACGTCTCCTGCAGGCCGCGGAGGCAGTGACAGGCAGCCAGGCGCCGCGCCGGGCCGGGCCGGGACCCAAAACATGACACACCTCACGGCGCGCCAATTTTTCCCTCGCAACTTTTGATAAAATAATAAACGCCGCATGCACGTATACCGTGACGCGTACGGCGCCGCCTGCTCGTTTGCGCTTGCGAGGCCGAGGCCCCGCTGTCGTAACGTCGCTGGCGTTGCGTTCTCTCTATTTTTTTTCGTTTTCTTTTTCTCTTCTTTTCCCCGCTGCGTAGCGTCGTCCCTTTGATGGCAGCGGGCGGGGCGGGGCGGGGCGCGGCGGCGGGTGGGTTCGGGGGCGCTCCCTGGACGTGGAGTGTCTCTGAAAGGTCAATCAAGGGAGGCACAATGGAGATGCGATCGCTGATCGAACAACGACCATCTCAGTCGATCAGCGGGGGAGAAGAAGAAAAGGGAAGGGAGATCGGCTCGCTGTGTGTCCACCATGTCGCGCTGCACCGGCAGAGGTCGAGCAGCGAACAGTCGGGGAAGACAGCGAGCGAGTAGTGAGCGCCAGCATTTGGGAAGAAAACGCACGCGGAAGTAAGGAAGTAAGGGATGATCAAGAAGATCACGTGACGAGAAGGCCGAGAGGGAGGGGGTGGGGAGGGGGCAGCGCTGCGCCGCCCCCCGCGCCGCCAGTGCGCAGGCCTGCAGGCGGGGTGGGGCGCGCTGCCCGGGCCAGGGGGCCGCGGCACGAGCCTACGCGAAAGGGAAGCGGAAAGGGAATGAGCGAAAGTGAAAGTGCAGAGAGAAAGTGAAGGGGATGGGGTGGGCGGGGCCAAGGCGGCCGAGGGGGCCGGCGAATGGCGCGCGGGCCAGTGGCGCATTGCGGCAGTGCGTGCGGGCTGCGGGAGGCCTCACGAGGGAGAAGCCGTGAATAAGCCCTATACGGGTTGGTCCGCGGCCGCTCAAAACTGACAAGCGAATGGAACAGCATGACTTTTGCAAGGGGCCAGGTGCTACTTTTCGTCAAGAGAGATTGAAGAATGACGGATACTTCAGCCAAGTTTAAGTCAGTTATGAGGAGTTGAACGTGGAGAACAAGAATGTTTACGGTTTTTGAGAAAATTAATATCTGTTAGGGGTATAATTATTCATAAATAATACAGTACTCAAAGTACGTAATTTCTAAGCCGGTGCCGGTGCGCCCTGGGAGTTGACTTAGTGACTCCTCTCCTCGATGGTGTGCTCGCTCATCGTCTGCGCGGATATACTGCAATGACGCAAAACTGCAAAATGCTTCAAATTATTCGCTCACGATCCAATGACGCTTCGTCCGCAAAAGCGTCAGCCTCCCTGGTGGGTGGGGTCGGACCTGCAGCTCCCAGCGGCTCCGGGGGGCGGCGCGCAGTACAGCGCGCGGGGCCGTGGGGCCCGCGAAGGGTGGAGCGAGCGGTACCCCGGAAGCGCGGCGGGCCAGGGGGCCAGGGGGCGAGGCGGAGGGGGGCCAGCTCGCCGCCCAATGGCAGGGGGCCGCCAAGTGAACGCCCCCTGACCCCATTCTGCAGCGCGAGCCACGACACCATCTCGCCGCTGCATGCGACATCGCCAGCCGAAACCGACGCACGACATTTATCTGAACAAAAACCCCTCTTCCCTGCCTTACTTGTCCGCCCGACCTGCACCCAACCCCTTTTGCTCTAACAGCTCGATGATACATTTTCACAATGTGCTGCAAGATTGCGCGCTCCATATAAATGCACACACGCGCGTGTGCGAGAGAGAGAGAGCGAGAGAGCGAGAGAGAGAGAGAGCGAGAGAGCGAGAGAGCGAGCGAGAGAGAGAGAGAGAGAGAGAGAGAGAGAGAAAGGGAGGAGAGGTGAGACGTAATATCATGATTAGCCGGGGTGCGATAGAGACATGTGTTATGGGCGCCGGCCCCGCGCCGCGCCGCCGTGCGGATGTGCAAGTGGTTAGTCTATTATTTACTACAGGGCACAACAGCTGGGTGTGCGTACGAGATTCATTCATAGTTCCCCCCGTGTGGCACTGTGCGCGGCGTGTGGGGAGGCCGTGGAAGGGCGGATCTAGTTAGGTGAATTAGGGAGATTTCAATGAATAGAGCGCGAGGTGCAGAGGGTGGGCGGAGAGAGAGAGAGAGGGAGGGAGGGGCTGGGCTTTTACACCTTCCTGTGTTTGCCTTATACTATTTGCCGAGTTTATTCCTCATGTCTTTCACGGGGCCGTTTTCGCAAACACAACTCGCTCACGAGCTCGCCCTTGTTTTATACACTCACACAAACACACATAGAGAGGGTGGGTTCAGAAAGCGATGCTTTGTTCGTCGTTTGGTGGCGTCCTGGTGGCGTCGTGAGGAGCACCGTGGTGCTCTGTTCGACGCGACCTAGGTGAGGCTCTGAGGTGGATCCAGTTCCCGGTTCAGCTCGCGCGTTCGCAACGCGCGTCCCAACCCCCCACTCTCTTTAGTGAATGAACCCCTTGGAGTCGTTTGTACCGCTCACATCACATCACACTATGTAAGACGAATATTATACATAGCACGGCGCCGTGGGCCGAATGAAATGTGGGCGCTCCACCTGTTGTTACGAATATATTATAAGAATTCAAAGATGGGCGCGGTTTAAAAACATTCATGGAGTCAACATGGGACAGAAACATTTATTGGATTATATATTATATAATCAAGTTCAAAACAGCAAAAAGTGCGAAGAAACGAAGGTCAGTCAGTCAGATTGGATATGAACCCACTGGTACTTCCTCTCCCACATGGAGTGGTCCTCCGAAGCTGAATACGGACATTTGCCAAGGCTATGCGAAAACGCACCAACTCCCTTGAAAAACTCACCCTGCTCCGTCGTCGCTCGGAAACAGGCCCCAACGCTACCTCTGCATTTTTCGTGGATATTACATGTATACCTATACCGGAGCAAAACATGGAGAGATGCGTTCACTTTGAGTACAGTTCTGACTGCTGGGCGGCGCAGGAAGGCGTGGGCGCATTCTTTGGAGTCCATGTCCTCGCACGACCCCGCCGGCGCCAAGTCAAGCCTCTCTAAAGCCGGCGCCGAGTCGGGCGTGATGCCCAGCAGGAGCTCGTCGTCCACCGGGGCGTGCAGCACCTCGAGCCGCCGCAGGGCCGGCAGCCCTGGTAGGGCGAGGACCACCGCTCGAGTCGGAGAGAACATTCGAATACACAGCCTCTCCAGGCGGGAGCGGCGGGACGCGCCGAGGGCCTTCAGCAACGCCACGCTATGAGGGGGCTGCTCTTCATCAGCACCGTCGAACTCGAAGGACAGCTTGCGCAGCTGGTTGGCTCGGCGAAGAAACTCAGGAGCCCCCCTTTGGGGCTCTCTAGAGAATGTGTACAGGAACACATCCCTAAGGTTTTCGCATGCCGCAACGGCCTCCATGTTAGGCAACATTTCACATTTAAGCGATCTTAGATTGGGTATGCTGGCCAGCAACAGTGCAGCCGTGTCCGAGGCAGCGCAAATGGCTCCTGGTTCAAAATCAACCTCTTCCAAAGTGGCGGCGTGCTGAGTCAGCACGGTGTTAGCGAAAGCGGGCTTCGGAGAAGTTTCAAGAGTAGGTTCGCATGTGAAATGCTTCAGGGATGGCTTTAGTGAAAGCGGACCAATCTGGGGGATCGTGGAGGGAAGTCGGCCCCAAACGACAAGCTTCTCCAGCGAACAACTCACCGTTAGTATCGTCCTCCACAAGACGTCGCTACTCTCCTGTATGGCATTGGTAACTTCGAGGTGCCTCAGACGCCCAAGCTCCGCTTGGTTGCGGATTGCTGCTACGGCCGGCTACGGCAGTGGCAACCTCTCCAGTTTTGTTTAGATGGAATTCCAACTGTCTAACGGAACACCTTGTCGTGGTAAACGCTCGATTATGCTGTTGGGTGTCAAAATACACCGTGTCCAGGCACGGTGCCAAGCGCAATACAGCGCACATGCACGGCATAGAGAAAGAATCGAGCTGTCGATGGCGCCACACATCTGGGTGCAGGGCGAGGCCTGCGAGTCTTTTGCACACGAGGCGGCAAGAAAGGACGTCCGGCACTTTCAGCTTCTCCATCACGGTTATCAGCACGTCGTCTAGCAACTGCTCCATGGTGTCCAGAGTCACTGTAAAAGAAACAATTTTTTTTTAAACGAAAAAATCAGATTTTTCTGTAATATCAACGTCCGTTTGAGACAAGTATGCAGACGCATTTGTAACTTTAAGAAGTGCATCACTGGAAAAACAAAGGCACTAAACACCTTTCCTGGGGCACTAAAGCCAAGGGCTCAGTTTAGTGCCTTTCCTGGGGCGCTAAAGTTTAGTGCCTTTTGAAAGGCACTAAGCTTGTATAAAACTCATATGAAGCTAGCCAGCTAAAGGTGTGAAACGTCACATTTAGTGCCTTTCCAAAGGCGCTAAACTTTAGTGCCTTTGCAAAGGCACTAAACTTTGTTAGTGCCTTTTAAAGGTAGGAGTTAGCACATTTGTTTTTCCAGTGATGCTTTGCTTTGCAGGATACGAAGCCTATACTTTGCACGCTACGAGGAAATGCTCTGTAATTGCAACGATTTCAAATACTTTGCAATTTGCAAAGCAGTTGCTTTGCAGGAATATAACAGTGAGGTCCATGCCACACCACTTCCGACGCGAGACGCGACGCGATGGACCGCCGCCAGGAGGACTACGTGTCCAGAAGGCACCGGAGGCACCGCTGCGCGACGAACACCACGCCGCGCTCAGACACACGGGCCGCGGCCCCGGCGGAGAGGGGCGGCGCTGCCGCGGGGTGCAAATGATACGGCTCGGGGAGAGATTTACGAAGCGTGAAGCAAGAGAGGCCCTCGCCACCAGTTCAGCATCAATCACCGCGAGCAGGCCGGGCCCAAGTTTTCAGCACATTTCTCTTTATTACGCGCAGCAGGCCAGGTCGCGGCCGAGGCGCGGAGAGGCGGGGGAAAGAAACACGTCGTGCGGGCAATTAATACGACCATTAGCGGCCTCGGGGGCAACAACTTCAAAAAACATGCCGGATTTTCGGACTTTTAAAAGATTTTAATAGGATTTTGGGGGGATTCCGCGGGATTTTTTAGAGAATTTGGAGAGATTTTTGGGACTTTTAAGGGACTTTTCTAGGAATTTTTCGAGATTTTCAGAGATTTATGTGAACTTTAAAGGATTTTTAGAGATTTTGGAGGGGTTTTCAAGGGGTATTTGAGGCCTGGTACTGCTGGTACACCGGACTTTCAGAGTTGTTGCCCCCTCGAGTAGTACTAGCCGGCGAGCGGGCCGCGGGCCTCAAAGGAGGCGCCCGCAAACCGACTATACTGCGTCGTGCGGTTCATCCCGGGCCTCCCCGCCAGGAGGTCAGGTGTGTCACGCCGTGAGCCGCCGTATTCCTTAATCCAGAGAGCGCTATGTTGCAAATTGCCAATTACCACTTTCAGATGCATCTAATGCGCACAAACTTGAATTTAGATGCTTTCTTTCGAATTCTTTCAAGTGTAGGGCTTAGGGTTCGAGAATTACCGGTAATTTTGGGCCGGAGTAAAATACTCGAGTAAATTTCGGTAAATTACTGTTTTTTTGAGTAATTTTGTCTAGACGTCAAATACGGCCTTTTTACGAAGTTTGAAGGTGTTTCGTTTTTTCGCACCTTTTTGCCCGCACCTTATCCTTTTCTTAGTGTTTGTCCTATGACAATACTCCACTCTCTCTTCGTGTCTGTGACCGGGGGAGAGGGTGGGGATATTTTTCTGCATCACAATGGTGTCGATGTCACCGTTGCCCAGCTGACCACTACCACTATAGCTGGCACCTGCACGCAGCTGTGCTGTGACTCATGATCTGCACCGAGATGGGCAAAAGGCCTGGTAGTGTATGGATGTGCTTCGGCACTAAGAGGAATTTTTGGTCACAGCAACTGAAACTTAGATTGTGACAAGTAAACCTATTTGATATTTTGACCGATCGAACATTTAGTTATGGAATTGAAAGAAGTTCAATCAACAGTGTTCATCGTCAGAAACGAATAGCTTTTCATCCGAAAGTCAAACTATATTGGGGAGATCAATCAAACCAAACGTTTTTCTACACTAAACTGAATTACTTTAGTGAAAAAAAATAATTACAGATTTTAAAAATATTGTGTAGCAAACATAAGTTCATCTGCCGATACCATTCAAATAAATCAGCGCCAAAGTACCGGGAGAAACTGGTTACGCTCCAGCCGGGATTCGAACCCCAGCCAGACCCAACCTTATTTAGCCGTCAGGAACGGAGACCACTTTAAAAAAAACTATTGAAACAACTTGTAGACATGCCCTATATAGGCAAACCAGCAAAGTGGCCGGGCAAATGTAGCCAAGCTGTAAACTTTTCAAAGTAAATTACTTTGGGGCAAAGTAAATTTCGGTAAAATACGAGTATTTTACTCAAAATTTCTCGAAATTTACTTTGCTCTCGAACCCTAGTAGGGCTGCTTTTTAATTCCATCGAAAAAATGACCGATTCATCCATGATGTCGACATCGACAGATAGACCATCGATCAATATCGATTCGATGTCGAATCGATGTTCCATTTCTCACTGGGCAGGAGGGGACAACTGTTTCCCGCGCAATGCGCACAGTTGTCAGAGAAACATGCCCCAAAGACTTGCTTCACACATCGCGACGAGGCACGCCCCACGCCGCGACCAAGAGGCCTGTAGAAAACTACTTTTACTCTCAAAACCCGACGTGTGCAAATATTCGGAACACTGTTGAATTTTCTAAATAGCGGCGCACTTGATTCGGAGAGAAGCCCGAGGACTTTGCCAGAGGATTTGCAAGACATGTGAAAATTTACAGCGTCCATTGATACCGAGGACGGTGAGGCAAAAGAAGAAGGAGGAAGAATGAAGCGAAGCGAGCACCGAGTAAACCACCAAGGGAACAGGAGGAAGTCGTGGCCAATCAAGTTAAGCCCTTCGGTGCACGCTAGTCCAGGCCGCCCAGCAGGCCGGCGCGGCCGGCGCAACCAGCGGCCGCTGCTGTTACTCGAGGAATGTGCTGCGTGTAATTGAACGAATCTCTTTGGCCGACAGTGGTATTTTTTCCCTTGCCCGTTTTATTCCGTTTCCGGAGCGATGGAAATATTTTAATCTAAATTCTTTCCGCGAGCGAAGTCGCCCGAGCATCGTATAGCGTGAGAGAGCAGCGGTGGCGGCGGGCAGCGAAACAAATTACGACATTAGAATCATGCTCTCTGTATGACTGCACACAGCAACCAGCACAGAAGGGGTGGGCGGTGCGGCGGCGGAGGGGAACAAGGGGGCGCAAGCGGAGGAGGGTGCACAGAGCGTGCGGGGATGTTCCGAGAATCAGATGACTTTCGCCAGGGCACGTCGGCTCGCCCTATAATGGCGCAGCTAAAACACCTGCTTCACGCTCACCTACACAGTCATTGTGCGGGTTTTTTTTTCGGAGCGTCGTTCGGCTGGGCCTCCCACCCCTTTCCCCCGCCCACCCGAGTGTCGATTGGAAATGGGCCTCATAACCGCAGCCAAACGAGCCAAACGCACACATTGTTATCGTAATGGCGGTGAGGCAGGCCGTGAGCCTCCGGTGCGGTTAGAGAGAGAGTGTGTGTGTGAGACAGAGAGAGATGGAGAGAGTGGGGAGGGGGAATCGGCTCGTTGTGTTGCACGCTATCGCCCGTATCATTGCGTTTGGTGACCAACAGTTGGAGCCGCCTCCAGCAGCAGCAGCCGCCGGCCGCCAGAGCTCCACACCGCTCTCCGCTTCGCTGTATGGATTTGTGCGTCACGCGCTCCGCAGCAAGTGCGAGAGAGAGAGAGAGAGAGAGAGAGAGAGAGAGAGATTTGAGGGAGCAGATTGGAGGGGGTAAAGAAACCAGGAAGGAGGGGGGGGGGGGAGCATTAAAGTGGATAAATGGCAGTCGGGTCATGGCGCCCTCTTCAGTCTCTTTAACATTGTCATTAGCCGTGGCCAACGCATGGCCATGGCCGGACCCGGACCGGCCTCCCTTTCATGGCGGGCCTATCGGCTGACCCCGCCATGGACCCATGGCACGAGCCATACCATTCATTTTCGCAGCGGCGCGGGGGCAGCCTTAGATGGGGTGAGAGAGAGAGAGAGAGAGAGAGAGAGAGAGAGAGAGAGAGAGAGAGAGCGAGCGAGAGAGAGCGCGCAAGGGGGGCAAGGCGGGACATCATTCCAACGATTCTCGTTTCATTATATTTTTTTCTTTGCCTCATCTAAAAATCCAAACACTCTCCGGGAACCACGGAGCGGAATGGCGGCGGCGACGGCGCTTGGACGGCAGCGGCACCCGGTCTACTGGCCGGTGGACTCCGTGACCGCAGCAAACGGCCATGGAGAATCTCGTTAGCCGTCCCCATTATATCACTATTTGCACTGAGTCATAATACCTATAGAGAGGGAGGAGGAAGAGAGAGCGGGGGG
>NW_026267152.1:93011-95067 GCF_000697945.3 Frankliniella occidentalis
GGGGGGGACGAGGGGGGGCGGCCAGAAACTTTGCTCTGCAAACTTTGAAGAGTTTGGTTCCATCGCTTTGAGTTTGAACGAAAGCCTCTTATTTGGTTGCTTAAAGTAACAGCGCATCGCGCCAAAAAACCAAACCACGCGGAGATGAGCAAAGTCGAGTCGAGTCGAACAGAACCAAGGATAGATAGCAGATAGTGCGGCCGGAGAACTATGAATGGATGGGGCTGATATCTTTCACCGCAAGAGAAACACTGCGAAAAGTAGTTGGAGGTTTCAAGAAAAATTTTCCATCAGGTGAAGTTCTTAAGTTACAATTGCACATCGTAAAACTACAACCACTACTCGCGACCAAGAATAGACTGTCATAAAATTAAAGCGTATTCGGTAAGGTAACATACAAAATTTATCGCAAATCTACAAGGATATTTTTCACAGTGAATGATGAGGAAAACGTCCGCCGTGTCTCTATATTTCAACAAGAACATCTGTGTCATTTGAATACCAAACAATTACAATTAAAAAAAAAATTAAAATAGTCTATTGAAAAGTGGCAAAAACTGGGAAAGCACCACGAAAAGGGAAAAGAAACAAGCTGCTATATTCAATTAAGAACGACGCTCAGCGCAGCATACGCTTCTGCAAGTGTGAGCAGGGCGAGGGGCAGGGAGCGGGGGAAGCAAAACGGCGCCCGCGATCCACGCCGCGCCGATCGTAGCGCACACGTGGGGATGCGTACACTCTAAAATCCTATGAACTATTTTATTCACAGATTGCTGGTTTCTGTGTGCGTGCTACGCTTATGCATTTTTTAATACGCCAGTATGAACAAATTTCTTCGTACTGGCGTATTAAAAAATGCGTAAGCGTAGCACGCACACAGAAATCAGTAACCTATGAATAAAACAGTTCATAAGATTTTAGTGTGTAGATCACGCAAAATGCTTGATTGAATACAGCTACACTCTTAGAGAGATCGAGCAGGGAACGAATACCCGCATGCAACCAGGCTTCCTCTGGCAGTACGGCAGCAGCGCCACGGGGCTTCGGTGTCCAAAGACCATGGCGGCGCCTATTGTGAGCGGGTCTGAAACTCCCAGGGGCATAAATACAGCGCCTCTGCACCTCTCCATCTATAACGAAATGGCCTTAGCACCCCATCACACACACACACACACACACACACACACACACACACACACACACACACACACACACACACACACACCCTCCAGCCACGCTGCGTCACCGCAAGTAGTGCAGCCAATCTCTCGGGGCCTTTTGTACACCCCGCACCTCTCCCCATCCCACTCTGCAAAACCAACACTGCCCCGACGCGCCGCGCCCCCTGCATCATGGCCTGGCCTGGCCAGGCCGAGTCGATGTTGATAGGTCAAGCAGCTATGATAAAAGGAAAAGCGGTATGATCCCAGGCAATCGGGGTCCATGATTTCCTTTCACATCCGGGTAATGTTTTTTTATCTCCAAATTTTGAGCTGTAAAAGGAAAAAACACAGCGAACACAAGTGAAGGCATCATGGTGGCATGACATCTCTTCATCAGTTTCCTTACGGCAACAAACTATTGTAACGCACAAGGGAACAAATTTGTGGCATTACAGTGCAGTTACAGAGTACATTGGAACGGCAGGGGCAAGGGCAATAAGCGATATCGGACAAGGCGGGCGTGGCAATGGTGGGGCGGACCCGCCAGACCAAACTATTAGTCGATATCAATCCCGGGCAACGCAAACTTCCATCAACGCGCGGGAGAATAATCACACTGTGTATTGTGTGTTCCCTCGCCCGCTTCCCTCCATAGCTGTGGCCGCGGGGTCAGTCACAGAGGGGTCCAGGTGTCACTGGCATGTGTCCAAGGCGACCAAGTCACGCGCGCGGGGCATGTTTGCTGATGCAATCAGATGCGATATGTGCGGAGAATTATCCCAGATTAAATCTCGGGTGGAGGTGACCGTGCACCGTGTGCGAGAAGCTGTAGAATGCGCGAGCGTCTGGCGTTGTGCGTGTTCGTGAGTAGAGGGGAAACGGGGGGAGGGGGG
>NW_026267152.1:95516-101978 GCF_000697945.3 Frankliniella occidentalis
GGGGGGAGAAAGAGTGGGGGAGGAAGAGTGGGAGGAGACACAGTGGAAGAAAGAGGGACGGGCGGGGAAGCACGGGGGAAGCAACTAGTCGTATCCGCGGAGGACAAGGATAAGGGGGACCTCCGGAGGAGAAGAATACTGTAACGGGGGGACGTGTTACCGCGTACTGAGCGGGCGAGGACGTGTCGGGCCGCAGCCCCAGGGCTGTACGAACGACGGTCCGGAGCAGCAGCGCGTTGGAGAGGGAGCAGGGTAAACCACCACCCGCACCGCATCGCAAACTAGGCGCTTGCCAGATTAGGTTGGCAAATTTCCCACGAACCCGCGCCGGCGCACACACACGCGAATATGTCATGCAGTCCGCGTCCCAAACACATCCCGACACGAGTGGCCAGGCTTTTACACTTTTGCTTTTCGCACACAAGTTTTCAGTGTGTGCGTGTGTGTGTGTGTGTAAAGCCACCGCGCGCAGTGTGAGACGGTGTTAGTTGTGGCGGTGAGTGGGTGGGGGGATGCACATCATAGATGCCACAAACGCTGGAGCCCGACTAGGGATTCAAAACGCGGAAATTTTCCGGAAAAATTCGTAACTTTCCCAGAAAAAATCGAAAAAAATTAAAAAATTTTCAGAAAAGTTTGATTAGTATTTACCTTTTTTAAAAAAAATACAAATCTGACGACAAAAATTTTCTGAAGGTTTTTCCTGTAAATATGCTTCCGGAAAATTTAAATCCCTACCCCCATAGCGTACTTCGACGGTGCGCCGGCAGTGCACAGTGCCCTGTGCCCTTGCCTGTGCCCTTGCCATGTGGAATGGAACACGACTTGACGACCCGATTGTCTAATCACGTGGAACGGAACGGCTCCCGTCGAGGGCGGGCGGCCAGGCGGGTGCGGGCGGGCGGACGCGGGTTAAGGGCGGGTGGTCTATGGGCGGGTCGGAGCCAGAGAGCGGTACAAGGAAAATTCCACTCGTGCTCAAACGGTGGGTGGGGGATACGGCAGCAAGCGTACCTACCCCCCGCGGAAGCCCGGCCGAGCGCCGCGCCGCCGCGCCGCGCCGGTGTGAGGTGATGAACGTGCCCCCGTGACCATAATGCCCGGGGTATAGGGGGGGCATGTTCATCCCGTGATAAACATGCCCCCTACGACGGACAAACCTGGGGGGCATGTTTATCCCGGGATAAACATGCCCTGTATCACAGCCCGCAACAGAGCGGGCATATTCATCCCGGGATAAACATGCCCCCCTAAAACGAGTAAAGGGGGGCATAGCTATCCCGGGATAAATATGCCCACCTCAGAAAATGGAGAAAAATGAAGCTTTGACAGCACTAGTCATGAGCCGACTGCGAATAATTCGACAGTACACTATTCGCAGTTATGAAAGAGGTGGGAAGGGGGCACATTCATCCCGTGATGAATGTTCCCCCTACAGTCTGTCTCGGGGCAGGGGGCATGTTTATCCCGGGATGAACCTGCCCCCTGTAGCATGCCGTTAGGCAGGGTCAGGTTTATCACGGGATGAATGTGCCCGCGGTGGTGGGTTTGCACCCCTCTTTTACCTCGAGCGCCACCACACGAGAACTCGCAGAGGAGTAATTTTTCGAAAATCCGTCAACGCCACGTTGTGCTTCTCTGTCAGACGTATCCGACCATATGCCACATGTGACCAGCCGGTCACTCATGTGACTGAAAAATGTGAAACGGCGTGACCATCCCTCTCTTATTTGTTTTACCACTTTCACGTGGCGTACGGTTTCCGAAAAGGGTGTACCTTTGGCTTGACCTGCGAGTACTCGCGTTGGAGGCTTAACGTCCATCTAGTACACCGCGGATGAAGTTGTTTGTTCATAGCGAGTACACCGCGGAGGAGGTTGTTTGTTCATAGCAAGTACAACTCAGAGGAGGTTGTTTGTTCATAGCGAGTACACGGAAAAAAAGTTATATTGACGTGACTAAATATGTTTGGTGCATATAGCAGCCAAGGGGGCAGACCTGTGAATTGTAACACGGAAAAAAATAATTCGTTGCTTCAACCCATGTTAGAGTTGATTTGGAGCTTGCAAAAAGAATTCGTTGTGGGAACAAAATATCCGTTGTTTTAATCAAGCGTTTGCTGGTGGAACGAATTCTTAGTTGTGAGAGGGAATAGATCGTTGACGAAGTGAATAAATCTGATTGCAGGAACGAAAGCGTTTTTAGTTGAATCAACGATCGCCTTCGCTTTCTCAGCGATGTGTTCGCTGCTCCAACGAATTTTGCGTTGCATTAGCGAACACTTGGATGAGACAACGAATTAGTTCGTTCTCACGACCCAACAGCGTTAGTGATTCCTATATCAACCTACGTATGAGTTGGATGAACTAATTATTTTTCTCCGTGAAGGGTTTGGGAGAATCGTAGGTACATAAAAATTACACACCGCGTCGGTTTCGCACTAAAGGTGTATTGAGAGCAAAGATGAACCGTTATTTTGCCGCCTGCCTCGGTGCACGCACTCTCCAGGAACATACCGATCTTCGCTTTCAACTGGAACGATGCAGTCCTTTTCGGTGTGAATGATTGTAGTGCAACGGATGGGCCTGCGACTCTAAAAAAAAATTGCTTGGTATTCCTAAAATATGCCGCTAGTGGTTGACCTTGGGTTTTTTGAAATTTCGAAAGGGAAGTACTCGAAAAAAAATCACAAAGTTAAAATCCGAAAAAAAATGGATTTT
The DNA here is from genome assembly GCF_000697945.3 of Frankliniella occidentalis. Lineage (NCBI taxonomy): Eukaryota > Metazoa > Arthropoda > Insecta > Thysanoptera > Thripidae > Frankliniella > Frankliniella occidentalis. The sequence continues at coordinate 98,237 of NW_026267152.1, forward strand.
TTTTGTCCCCTTTTGAGCTTTGTGATTTTTTTTCGAAAAATTCTCTTTCGAAATTTCCAAAACCCCCAGGTCAACCACTAGCGGCATTTTTTAGGAGTAACTAGCAATTTTTTTGACAATCGCAGACCCATCCGTTGTACCACAATCGTGCACACCGAAAAGGACTGCATCGTCCAGTTAGAGGCGAAGATGGGTATGTTCCTGGAAAGGGCGCGCACCGGCACAAACGGCAAACATTTGAGTCCATCCATGCTCTCAATAAACCTATAGTCCAAAACCGATGCGGCGTGTAATTTTTTTGTAGCGACGATTCGCTCAAACCCTTCATTTCACAGGTCTGCCCCCTTAAAACAGTATTTTTTGCCTGATAGGCCTCAGTTTGTTTTCATTGTCTTCAATCTTGGCGGCACGGAAGCCTTTGTTCGAAATCCACACTGACTTATAGTGGGTGTAGAACCCTCGACCGTTGGGACTACTGGAGGATATGTAGTTAGCGATAAGTAGGGTCAAAAAGGAGGGTCCGGCGAAAAGGAGGGTCGCGACGAGGAGGGTCGGCGAGGAGGGTCGGCGAAAAGGAGGGTGGGCGCAAACCGCCGCGTACGCTTGTTGGAGATCGCTCTTGTCCGATTTTTGGACACTTAGGCATCCGTTCACGTTCGCTATGAACTATGAACACCTGAAATGTAGACTGGAGCGGCGGTTGGCGCCGACCCTTCTTTTCGCCGACCCTCCTCGCCGACCCTCCTCGTCGCGACCCTCCTTTTCGCCGGACCCTCCTTTTCAACCCTACTTATCGCTAACTACATATCCTCCAGGCGAGCTCGGAGGCACTGAGCTACGCAAGTATGCCAGCGCGATATGCCGGTGGGAAGAAACGGAACCAGTCTGATGCACACGTCACATGTTTTCCCGTGTTAGTCCACGTGGCTAACACATTTGCTCGGGCAGCTAAGATCGTGAGGTACAGTAAACAAGCCCGGTAACCATCATAAATAGGTTGTGTCAACCAAAGTGTTGGCTAACTCAACTCTTGCATTTGTTTTGGAGACCAGTGAGTTGAGTTGACTAACGCATGTCAGCTCAGTAGACAAATAAAGATTCGCTCAGGCAGCTAAGTATAATTAGCTATCACAAGTCAACGGATATTATTTCTCGCTACTGACCTTTCCTTTAACTCATCAAACATTTTTGATAAGAGAACGGAAAAGTTAAATGGCTGATATGCACCGAACATGTGAGTTCTCCAAACTAATATTTAGTTGAGTCAACTAAAGTAGTTTTTAGCCCGCCCTTCTGCTTTAAAAAAGCATTAAAGCGGGCTTATGCAACCGCTCTCGTGTCCGTCTGTCCGTCGTCCGTGTAAGAGGAAGGAGATGAGCTAGAGGTCTGAAAATTTCAGGATATCTTAAGGGTCACTCCTGGACAACGAAACGCCTGGTGCAAATCCTGGCAACCACCCCTAAGGGGGTGAAAGGGGGTAACAAAGAAATAGGGGTTGGTCCAAAAAGTAGAAAATCAAATATTTTTTTATTGTCCCCTAAGGGGTAACTCGCGGAAGTAGAACCCTTCGGGCGAAAATTTCGTCCGTTTTGCTCTATCCCTCACCGTTTAGGCGCTAGAGGGAGTTTTTATCAAGAAAGTGGCCCAAAAATAAACATATTAATTTTAGAAAATATTACATGCTCTCCTAAGGGGTAACTAGCAAAATTAGAGCCCTCTGGGCGAAAATTTCGTCCGTTTGGCTCTATCTCTAACCGTTTAGGCGCTAGAGGGTCTTGTTTGACGAAAATAAGTTAAAAATTGCTGTAGTGAACAATTAAACGTAAAAAAAGGCCCAACCGCAAAAGTGGTAACAAACTCCCTCCCCCCTCCCCAAAAAACGTTTTCTAAGCAGAAGGGTGGGTTGTAGTCGCGGTGTTTCACCGTTACATCCCTTTCTCGTGTCTACGGGGCAAATTTTAAGGACGACGGGCTTTGCGGGCCGAAGGCCTGTTACATCATTTGATTATGTTCTACAGCAAATCGCGTGACAGAAGTGGTCGGGCCGCAGGCCCGACCATCGCCGCCGGCAGGCCAAGCAGGCCCGGCCCCTGCCGAACGGAGTTGCCGGCGCAGCGAAGCGAAGCTGGCAACTTCGTTTGGCGGAAGGGCGGGCCTGCTTGTTTTCCGTGTACACCGCGGAGGAGAGCAGGCCCTCCCTCGCAACGACTACTGCGCGAGCAGTACACCACGGAGGACAGTGTGCACCGTGCACATAAACTGTACGAGTATATTTGTACCCCTGTGGATTTGCACCCCCCCACCCAGTGAGATATGGTTGCGACACTATAGTTTTGACATCGAAATTCACGTCGGTAGCACCACAGACAATGTTGTTTCGGTGTCGCGACTGTCGAAAAGCCGTCGATTACAGCCTAAAGTTGAGTGAAAATCTGGGATCGAAAAGGTACACCGGTAATAAGATACTTCAAGATATCCTAAGACTAGCGGCAGAGTCCATTTAGACCCATCGGCTGACCTTCAACTCCTCCCGAGGGGTCAAAGTTGGGTCTTGAGGGAAATTTACACTTTTTCGCCTCCCTGGGCCGCCCCTTTGCATAATCCCGGAAACGGCTATATGCGGTTCGGTGCGGAATATATGTAGGCTGTTCTTTTAGAAACAGCGATAGTAGTTAGGTGTCTTACATATAGTTTGTTTGGTTTGTTCGAGGAAGAGTGCTTTCTATACTTTAAAGATAGGAAAAGTACGAGGGGTACAACAAATCGCCTCATAGTACCCCCCTGTACCTAGGGGTCCAAATCGCCTAGGCATCCTGAATCCTGAACTCCCCTACGCGAGGGGTACAAATCACCCAGGCAATTAGCACCCGGGGATACAATATCACCTAGGTGACTTGTACTTGGTTGTCGACAGGGGGTACAAATGGCCCAGGAGATTTGAACAAGACCTTTATGTGGAACTAACATGCCCTAACCCAAACAGCTCTTTCAAGTGTCATCCCATTTTTTATTCAAATTGAACATTCTAAACTAATAATGTTCTTTAGAAACATGTTTAATTGTAATTTTTAATGTAATCTGAGAAAAACCTGTTTTTATTTAAACAACAAGTAACCTTCTACATTTTTTAAATGTTTTATTAAAACAGTGCTAGCACTAAAACAATGCTAGCACTTCAGTTATGTGTACTTACTTTATGCGCAACACTGCGCCCCAAGACAGGCTATAGTGGGCACAATTCATCAGTAATAAACATGCCCCCACCCCGAGAAAGACTGTAAGGGGCACATTCATCCTGTGATAAACCTGCCCGCAGCCTCAATGTAAGCTACAGAGGGCATGATCATCCTGTGGTAAACCTGCCCCCTGGCTCACGGCAAGCAAGAGGGGGCAGGTTCATCCCGTGATAACCTGCCGCCTGCCCAGAGACAGACTGTAGGGGGCACATTCATCCCGTGATAAACCTGCCCCCTGCCTAACGGCATGCTACAGGGGGCAGGTTCATCCCGGGATAAACATGCACTCTGCCTCAATGTAAGCTACAGAGGGCATGTTCATCCCGGGATAAACCTGCCCCCTGCCTAACGGCAAGCTACAGGGGGCAGGTTATTTATCCCGGGATAAATATGCCCCCTGCCCCGAGACAGACTGTAGGGGGCACATTCATCACGGGATGAATGTGCCCCCTTCCCACCTCTTTCATAACTGCGAATAGTGTACTGTCGAATTATTCGCAGTTGGC
>NW_026267152.1:102883-104629 GCF_000697945.3 Frankliniella occidentalis
AAGGCGTGCTGTGGTAGAGCGTCTAAAGGCGTGCCAAAACAGTGGACACACGCCTTAGTCGTGCTCTCACGGCACACCCAGATTTTACAGTGTAGGCGTTTGAGTTTTAAATATAATTTCACGTAGGATGAAGTCTGTTTATTCAACACGCCTCTCATAATCTAATGTACCCGCCAGACATGAGATGTTTTCACCGGTAATCTCTTCACTCAAAAAGCAGCCACGACCCCCGACGGATCGACTTTCCCCCCATTCATCTTCGTGTTAGCGCTGAATCCCACTCGTCTACGGCGGCAGTTATGAAATAACCACGTGGAGTATCGACAGATCGGTAGATATATATATAAGGGTGCCTGGTCGAGGTGTATCGGAGGCGCGCTCCAGTTATACACCCGGACCTCGGGCACGATGGATCGAAAAGCGATAATTCCATGTGAAATTTACCGAGTGAGCAGAGCAGGAGGCTGCTCACGTGTGTTGTCGTTACTTCTGGCGCGGCTCGGATGGTCTAACAGGACACTAAGTGATGGCGCTCACCGAGAAGGCAAGAGAAGGTAAGAATCGAAGCTGCAGGGGTGTGAGGAGCTGGCTGAAGGTACGGTGGTGGTCGTGGTGGCGCCGATGCGGTCGGTAAGTGCAGGCCCGGGCCCCGGCTAGTGGTGCGCGGAGGGTAAAGGGCGAAGGGCGCGGACTACACAGCTGGGCTCGCCGCACACCTCTCTGCCATCCCCTCCCCTCCACAGACCTCCTCCGGGGGGAGCGCTGCGGCCGCGCTGCACAGAGGGAATAGGGGGGGAGGGGGGAGTCCACCGCCTGGCGCGTGCCAGAGGGCCTCGCAGTGGGCCAAGGACGTTGGCGGGGTAAAGGGCCTCCCGGAGGATGGCCATGATGTCGTCCACTCGGAGCTAGCTGATGATGATGCTTTCAAAAATGCGCGCCGATTGGAAAACAGTTTCTAAGTATTCCTATTCCGGGTGGAGGAAGAATACAGGGAGAAGGAAGTAATGAAGAAAGCAGAGAGAGAGAGAGAGGGGGGAGGGGTGTAGAGGGGGTAGTCAAAGGAATACGGGATGAGAACAGAGTTTTCCACGGAACGCACAGCCGGCGAGATGGCGGCGGCGGAATGTGGATCCACCTTAATTATGCCAGGTAAACAGCCCTCGCTTTACACACTTCACTCCATAGCCGAGCGCCGCCTGCTCGGCGCCGCCGCCGCCTCCCCTCCTTCTCCTTCTGCAGAGACAAGTTAAACGCACCCTCAGACAGTCGGGCCAGGGAGGGCGGGCGGCGCCGGGCCGGGCCGGGCCGGGCGCGGTGGGGCGAGAGGTGTCTGCAAGCGACGGTACAGCAAATGAAGGTGGCTAACCGCCGCTACTACAGCGTGCCGGCACACCACGGCACACCACATCCCTCCGCTCTTTGGCGCATCCCGCAATGCTAACCCCGTCACGCCCCCGCCACCCCTCCCCCCCTTACCAGCCGCACACACACTTCATTTGCCCGACAGACTGAGTTAGTTTGTTCGCCGGTACGCGGCTTTGCGCTCGCCGGTGCGCCGGCGCTGGGCTCGGCTGCTCGGCTCCACTTTACTTTCTCTTAAGCCTTTCTTTTTTTTAGGCAGGCTTTGACTGACTATTACGTTTGCTGCTAATTATTCGCCAGTAATTAGCCAGTAAAGATTAAAGCCAGCCAGTTCTAGTTGAAATACAAGCCAGCGCACCAGCCAAGCAGCAAGCAGCCAGCCGC
>NW_026267152.1:105773-111695 GCF_000697945.3 Frankliniella occidentalis
GCCTGAAGCGGCATGGGTTTATTATTTGTACAACTTATAATACAACTTAATACATATCTAGTCAGCTATACATGCAGTGAGTGCGCCCGTGTGTGTTGGGTGTCGATTCATTCATTTCAAGATTCAAAGCGCGCGGAGCGCGCATTTATTAATTCTAAATAGGTGGAGTACAGGTGTACAGGAGTATTTGTGAGAGGTGGTTATAAATTATACAATATCGGCGCCGTCCACTCTTGCAAAGTCTTAACAGCTAGGAGAATATATTACAGTTTTTAGAAGCATAGTTGGGTAGAGACATAGGTCAGTTTTATTAGTTTAGGAGCCTGCAGGGAGAAAAAAGTATTAACATACAAAAACCCTGCGTTGGTACAGTTTTCTATAGATAACAAATAACAGAAAAAATAAATAATTAATTAAGAAATATGATACAATATATACAGTTAATCAAATTTTTGGGTGGTGCGCCACACGTGCTGTGTTACATGTCTAGTTGAAACAATCGGTGTTTAGGTGTACGGTGTGTAAATTTGTAGGGTGTGGTGTCGGGCTTTACTTCCCCCAGGGCGAGGATGTTCAGTTTCAGTTTCAGTTTCAGTTCAGTTCAGTTCAGTTTCAGGCGCGCGGAGCGCGCATTTATTTTTCTATGTATGTTGGTGCTATTTTGGTTTTTCGAGAGCCTCATCGCTGTACCAAGAGAGCAGAGTCTGAGGAGGTGGCAGGCAGCGCGCAAGATGCATAAGGGCCCCCGCTCCGCCTCCCCCCATGCACCCCGGCGCCGCCCGCCCAGCGCGCCTCCCTGCTTCCCCCCGCCCCCCTCCGGTGCGGTAATTCCAAACTATCAATATCCATATTGAATTTTTCGGTGCGACCTAATTTCTAAATATTGATTAACTACTAAATATTGGCGAGATTTAAACTGACAGAATCGTATGGAATACTTGATTGATAGTTTCTATTTCCAACTTGACCGTTTCTCAGAACTGATCTTGGCACTGTACTATAAAACAGTGATCAAGTAAGTACTACTTGCGCCAGGGACGGACTGGCCCGGGTGGCCAGGGTGGAGAATCCACCCGGGCCCCTGGTCGCCCGGGCCCCCTTTCGGGCCCCGAAGGGCCCCGTGGCTTTCAATTTAAGAAACGGACGGATGGACGGATGAGAACAAAATTTAATCCAAATCAGTGAACCTGGATATTTTTGGAAAGAAAAAGGTACCTGGGGCAGTATTATGCAAAAATATAGACGCTCCAATGCCACATTTCACAGAAGGGTGCTTTTGTTTCTACGTGACGTCAAAAGCCATTTCGGCAAAACACCACTTAGTGGCTTCAAAGGGACCGTAAGCATCCATATTTTTGCAGAATAATGATCCAGGTGATCCCGCCCTCCCGCCGTACCAAAAATGTACGGATTCACTGATTTGGAGTGAATTTTGCTCTCATCCGTCCGTCCGTTTCTTAATAGGAAAGCCTCGCGGCATGGCACGGGCCCTTTACGGGCCCCGATGGGGCCCGGTCGGTACGGGCAGGGTACAGGCTCACTCTGCTCTGGCCCTGACGAGGGGCTCACAACTCTGAAAGTCCGGTGTACCAGGCCTCAAAAGCCCCTTGAAAATCCCCCAAAAGTCCCTAAAAGTCCTTAAAAACCCCTATAAATCTTGAAAAATCCAACCAAAATCCCTGAAAATATCAATAAATTCCTAGGAAAGTCCGTTTAAAGTCCCAAAAATCCGTCAATTCTCTAAAATTTAATGTGATTCGTCCACGAAATCCCCTAAAAATCCCAATAAAGTCTTCTGAAAGTCCGAAAATCCGGTGTACCCTCATTTCTGAAGTTGTCGGGCCCGGTACCGGTGTGGGCCCTGAGGATGTTTGTTTCCGTGCCGCGCTATCCCAGCCTCATCACCTCTGGTTTTCACCCTGCTCGGAAGTCAAATTTTCACAAAGAAAGCCCCTGGGAGGTAGGCAACCCACACGGCACCGGGCCCCTCCCAAGGGTTTTTCCATCCTGTCTTTTTACCGCCAGTCCGTCCCTGACTTGCGCCGGCTTAGGGGAGAGCCAGTATAGCGGCAGCTGGACCAATCAGAGGGAGCTGTGGCGGGTGTGCCTACCTTTTCAATCGAGAGGCGTCGAAGGGCCACCCTGTATTATTATATATCTCGCGAAATTAGCCAGTAAAGACTAAAGCCAGCCTGCTCTAGTTGAAATACAAGCCAGCGCACAGCCTGATCCCGTTGAAACACAAGCCAGCGCATCAGCCAAGCAGCAAGCAGCCAGCCCGCAATTCGCAATTTTCAGCTTCCTAATCAACCGTCGACTGTTTACCCTCTACCATCAACGAAGTTGGGGTGCATGTTAAGGGCACCCAGGACTGAATTTGCCATATCAGAATCCATTGGAGTCAAAAAAATTTTTTCTCAGGGACTTATAGTACCTTATTAGAAACTTTTTTTTAAAAAAAACCCCACCATGTAGCTCAAACCATTCTTGAGTTATTGCATAATATGTATTATTTAAGAGGTTTACTATTTAAGCTCCATGCGCATTAGATTTTGTGCCGTGAAGTTGGGACACAGATTTTTTTGATCAGAAAGGTTCAAACTACATTTTGTATTGATTGGATCATTTTATTTTAATGTAGGAAAGAATCTTGATTTAGGCGTTTTACCAAATTTTTAAAACGGTCAAAATTTTAGAAATTTTGTGAATTTTGACTTCAACGGTGAATTCAACTTTTCCCTGTGGTTAAAATGTTGAAAATCTAATCAATACATTTTGTTCCTCTTGCTTTAACTAAGAAATAAAACCTTACCCTGACTTCATAACTCAAAAAGGTATGCGCATGGAATTTTTCAAACATCCAAATCTTTACGTAACTTTTTCCATTTTGCTCAGACTTTTCTTCGACATCTTTTTCATTTGAAGGTGGTCATGTTATACCAAATTTGAATCGTTATCAAAAGACAAGTAATTTCTATGGCATACTTTTCAATTTAGTACACTAATGAAAAATTTTAACTTTTACCTACAAATTTTCAAAATTTGGTGAAAAACTTGAAATTTTCAGTCCTGGGTGCTCTTAATATGTTCTTTACTTAACTACATTGTGTTATGGTTTCCGTACATATTCGCAATCGTAATTTGTAGCTTCAAAATCAGCCGTAGACTGCCTTCCTACCCGGCCGGTAGGCCAGTTTTTCCCATTTATTTATTTCGGACCCACCCCGTGCGCGCACACCTCATCGGGTTATTGCTGTAAGGCAGGCCATGGCTGTGCCAACTTGCAGCGGCGGTAGCTGAGGACCGCGCCCCGACAAAATAATAAACGAACAAAAATTTGTGTATAAAATGGAATGAGCAGAAGAGCAAAAGCAGAGAGAATGTAGTCGGCCGGGAGGGAGGGGGGCTTTTCCACTAGGGGCACCCCGGTTTGTTTGCGAGCATGCTGTCCCGAGCAATCAGCACCCATCTGCACTCTCATCCTGGACCCTTATTCTTCTCGGCCCGCCTGGTTCACTCTTTCTTCCTCAACCTGTTCTGATGAAGTATTTTTCATATAATTCTCAAGGGGCTGAACGACGAGAGAGGTCAGCGACTTGAATGTTCGGTAAATGTTGTTGCTTTTTCATTTATTTTTTTCTCGGCGCGTCGTCACTCGTGTCCTCCAAGGTCCGCCCCGCTACTTCCATTTTATCTGAAAGTTTCATAAAACTAAATCGGTGTGGGCATGGCCGCTGAAGCTGCACGGTGAAACCGGGCCTTAGGTTTCGTAGACAGCAAATGTTCTGTTTACAGCGAGCAATATAAAAGGAAAAAGACACAGACAGACAGACGGACAGACGGAAAGACATACAGACAGACAGACGGGCTGACAGAGCGACCACCCCGACCACCACACAGAGAGAGGGAAAACAAGGGCGGCGGCGGCGCGCACCACTATATGGAAAGGTAACGCAACTAATGGGATGCAACACAAGACCCAAAACAGAGGAAAACAAAAACATCAACAACACAGAGGACTTATTAGAAAATAATAAAACAGCGCTAGAGAGAGAGAGAGAGAGAGCTCAATGGAGGCGACGGCGTATGAATAAAAGCACCGCGGAGGCGTATATAGAGGGGCGGGACATGACAAAATGTAACGGACAGAAAGGATGATGAAAAAAAGAGAGAGAATCGCCATGGCTATGGAACCAGGGACAGAGGAAGGTAAAACTAAAAAATAATAAAAGGTATATCGACGCACCAAACGCATATCACACAGCGGAAAAGTCATTTCTGCGCGTGCTGCGAGGCCATCGCGGGATCTGCCACATCACAGGGTCATACCCGTGGGCCATACCGTGGGGTCATACCTACCTACCGCGCGAGTGCGGAGCCGGCGGAGCCCATCCGAGAAAGGAGCCCGCAGGCCGCAGGCCGCAGGGACACCACGGCTGTTGTCGCCAAAGAGTGATGGATGGCCAAACCCTCCTACCAAGGCCGCCAAGAGACACGTGGGTTTTCTTTCTTTCTTTCTTTCTTTCTTTCTTTCTTTCTTTCTTGTATTAATTCATACATTAACTCATTTATTCATCTTTCAATCGTTCGTTCGTTCGTTCGTTCGTTCGTTCGTTCGTTCATCCGTTTATTCACCAGTAGTTTTACAGCACAATTCCGCGTGGAAACAGAAAGATTAAATGGCCGACTAAACAATGTATTGTTACGATGCACATTTCCACCGCAACCAACTCCGACTATCAGCCGTGCATAATGAGCATAAAATTAGCGCTTTTCGTCGGAGGAGGAAAATCCCACAGCCACCTCCTCATCCTCTCCGGAGAGTGGGGGGTCAGGGGTGATGGGGCGTGTGCCAGAGGCGAGGCGAATACGTCAAGACTTATCAGAACATACCGCGCGTGCTTCGCCAACTTCCCGCATGGAAAGGTTGGTCTGAACTGCGTCTGAAAACTGTCCGAGCTCCAAGACACTGTTCTGACGGTGAGCGCAAGCTTTAGCAGCTGCCTTTCAGCCAAGTTTCAGACGGCTTTTCCGTCTGAAAATCGACTGCGCGAGCACCACCGGGCGGCTGCGTGCGGGCATGGTGCTGGCTGTGCCGGGCGTATGCATGGTCTGACAGACTGCTGTGGCGGTGCAGAGGGCTAGCTGACGCACAGTCATCGTGGAGCTGTGCTGGGGCTGTGCCGGGGCTGTGCCGGGGCTGTGCTGTGCTGGAGCTGTGGCCAGTATCCATCGACGCTAGTCATCATAGTTACCATACTTGTTCCAGGCCCTGGCGCTGGCGGGTGGGAACCAGGTGGGCGCTATAGGCGGGCGGAGGCGGGAACGAAGCGGGGACCAGAAGATAGAAACTACAAGCGGGATGTAGGCGCGAATCAAGAGCCGTGGTTATGAGGACCAACGCGGAGACATGCTTTCGCCACCAAAATTGCAGTCCCAGAGCTCTATCTCTAACCGTTTAGGAGTTACGCCCGTTCGAAAATTTAACGCTTTCCGCGGCATGGTGTATCCGAATGGCAGACAGCCATCGCATATACTGTGATCAGCCATAGCCCGGGCCCCGGCTCAGCTCCACGGTGATGGCACGTGAGCTAGCCCTCAAGATTGTCGCAGCAGTCTGCCATACTGGCCACAGCTCCAGCACAGCCCCGGCACAGCCCCAGCACAGCTCCACGATGACTGTGCGTCAGCTAGCCCTCTGCACCGCCACAGCAGTCTGTCAGACCATGCATACGCCCGGCACAGCCAGCACCATGCCCGCACGCAGCCGCCCGGTGGTGCTCGCGCAGTCGATTTTCAGACGGAAAAGCCGTCTGAAACTTGGCTGAAAGGCAGCTGCTAAAGCTTGCGCTCACCGTCAGAACAGTGTCTTGGAGCTCGGACAGTTTTCAGACGCAGTTCAGACCAACCTTTCCATGCGGG
>NW_026267152.1:111761-112400 GCF_000697945.3 Frankliniella occidentalis
AACGACGTCCTTTGGAGTGCGCGCGCGTTGCCGCCGCGCTGCCGGCTGCGGGTGACGTGGCGGTATAGGAGGAAGGGGCTCGCGCTGCTCCGCTCTGCCCCGCGCTGCTGCCAGAGTCAATAGCAACGCCCCACAATAGCTGAGTGATTGGATAAATCAGCGGGTGGCAGCGGAGCGCTCCGGGTCGGCCCATGCGGTAGCGATGCCTCAACGGCCTTTAAAAGAGTCAATGTTTCTCAGAAATAGATGAGCCTATCAAAGGGCTAATAGTGTTTTATTGAAGATAAAGGTCTATCAATGTGAATAGGATAGTTCAGGAGAATGCCGTAACCCCACGGACTGGGAGATCAGCTTCGGTTTGTAGTGATAGTGATAGTAACCCGCAAATCGCAATCGCAAAGATTGGAGTATATTGTCAGCAGGTGTCGTATATTCTGCTGACAATATACTCCATTTTCGTCCAATCTTTGCGATTGCGATTTGCGGGTTACTATCACTATCACTACAAACCGAAGCTGATCTCCCAGTCCGCGGGGTCTTAGGGTTCGTAGACAGCAAATGTTCTGTTTACAGCGAGCAATATAAAAGGAAAAAGACACAGACAGACAGACGGACAGACGGAAAGACATACAGACAGAC
>NW_026267152.1:112805-118596 GCF_000697945.3 Frankliniella occidentalis
GCTTTGAAGGGCGGGGTGGTCTGTACTCTAGACTGTACAACAAGCGGAGCCACCATCCACCGCCACCGCCGCTACTTCCGAAGTAGATAGAATCTAAACAGGACGCTCCAAAATTGAGCAGCAGCGGCAGCAGGAGGGCGAACAAACTGGTGTTATTATAAGTAGTGATCAGGAGCAGCAGGTCGCAGCAGCAGCAGCAGCAGCCCTGTAGCAGCGGCGGCGGGGGCAGAGACTGGGATGTAGCGAGCTGGGCAGGCGGAGAGCTGCTGCTGCTGCTGCTGGTGCTGCTGCTGGGAGGGTGAGCTCCGTCTCAAACTTTGACCTCCATGTTTTCGCCGTCAGAGTTTGACACTGCCCGCCCGGCGGCGGCGGAGGCTGGTCCAACGAACCGCGTGCCCTGGCCCCCGGCCCCCGGCCAGCGCAGCCGCACTAGTCTGCGGATACTTTGACGTGCAGTCAGCCCTCCATCCCACCTCCACCTCCTCCTCCCCACGACCTGCTGCTCGCCTGTCCGTCGCTCGTCACTCGCAGGGTCACTCCGCCCGAGTCGCCGCCAGGTGTGAACCTGGCGTCTGAACTGCTGAAACGCACCAGGTAAACACAATAAAACGCAACACAAGGAGACCAGACAATCAAGGGCGTCCTCTTGTTTTGGCAGTCGATTTGCGAAAAACAGTTGATTATATATTGTGAAGGTTTTGCTCCCCAATTGGGTATACTTATCATCCACAAAGTACGTCCGGCATTCGCTGTTAAGAAGTTGTCAAGTTATATGACCGCGGAGGCTCTCAGAGCGCCTTTTCGGTAGGCAACATCTTGCATGCGATGCATAGATGTACAGCGGGATGGCCTACCCGGAGTCTCGCAGGCGCCAGATCTTGCAATTCAAGGGGTGAGTGATGAGTCTGAATAAAACGAACGCACTTACCCTGGATGAGCCCTACGAGTCTACGGGCGGCCAGAGTGGATGTTTGGGACGAACCCGAACACATCGGTTTGACTTTGGCAGGAGCGGAAGGATGTGAGGAAGCACGGTTCGCCGGTAAGGGCCATCAGGGGGGTTCGGTTGAGGGGGACAGGGGAGCAGGGCGTCTGGGGGGTGTGGGGGTGTATATATATAGACCCCTCGCCGGGGGTGGTGCAATTCCCGGGCGCCCTCAGGCCTCCGGGCCGCCAGCCCAGCAGCCGAAGGGTGGGTTGTCCCCGTGGGGTTGAGTGTGGCCACGGACCTGCCCTGCTGCGAGTGGAGTACGGCGTGGGGGTAGGGCCGCTCGGGTGGGGGTGCTCTCACTGCCAGGGCGGCCAGGGCGTGAGGCGACCCTGTTGCTGGGCGCGCCGCGGCGGCTCGCCTGGCCTGTCCAAGGGGCCCAGCCCAGCCCAGCCCAGCCCAGCCCAGCCCAGCAGCCCAGCCCAGCCCACCCAGCCCAGCCCAGCCCAGCTATGAATTAATCTGCCAAAAAAAAACGGACGTACTTTATGGATGATCCCCTCGATGATCTCTTATTTAAAAGACATATCGGCGAGAGCAGCAGCATGACTGGGGGCAGCACATCAGCACGAGCAAAGCGACCTCATCGCCAACGTCCACGTCGAGATTAAACATGTCATGTCGTCCCGTCCGTCTGCAGCAGCAGCAGCAGCGGCAGCAGCGGCAGCAGCGGCAACGGCTGCAGCGGAGCGGAGCGTAAAGGCAGGACGCGCGCGCGGGACCCAAACGTCCCTATTGCCGTTACAGAGGATGGCGACGCGGGCGCCCCGGGGCGAGAGGAGGGGGGGAGGGGGCACAGGGCGTCGCGACGCTTCATTCCGCACTCCTCTGCCCTCTTTATTTATGTAGCACATCATACCAAACACCGCAGAGCGAGCGAGCGTGAGAGAGAGAGAGAGAGAGAGAGAGAGAGAGAGAGAGAGAGAGAGAGAGAGAGAGAGAGAGAGAGAGAGGAGGGGGGGCCACGGACAGCACAAGAGAGAAAGGAGAGCTGAGGCAAGGATGAGGAGCAGATAGAAAAACTGTAAAACACATTGCCCGGACCGCTGCCTGGGTGCCGCCTGGCTGCGCCCGAGAGCAGCCACCTGTCGGCTCGACTTGCTCTCTCTCTCTCGAGAGAGAGAAGAACGAGAAGAGAGAGGAGCTCTTTTACTAGCACGACGACGGCGCTGGGCGTCCACTCACTGCTGGGTATGTAGCCGGTCACGTGGTCTCGGCCCTCCAGTCGCGCGGACTGACCATCTTCAACGCGATGTGAGGCTTATTGGGAAAGTTTAGATAGGGCTAACGGTCAGCTGAAGGTATGAGGTAAAAAAGAAGAGACAGTATATTTAACAGAAGTAATACTTAGGGCAAGTTCCCGAGAATTTTTATGTCGCTTTCACGGGAAAAATGCTTTCTGATTTTTCTCCGCGTCTCACTTTTTACACAACGTGACCATACCGAGAAAAATATTTTAAATCTATGCACACATGAAAAAAATGTTTCAGTTACATTGGCAAAACTTTAGAAAAGAATACATAGAAAGAAAAAAACGGTTTCACTGTGAAAATATGCCAGCGAGTTTTACTTTATGCCATGATTATTCCAACCTTGCGACACTGTACGTTACACTAACGATCACCGTAGCTTACGGTGTAAGTTTGATTGTTAGCTGGAGTGCAATTCCAGGTAATTTGACCCAAGATAAATTTTGCTCTTGATAAACGAGGCAAAATTTCTATTATATGAAGGTTTCTTGTTCTGAATAGAATATTGCCCTGTATCAAGAGCAAAATTGATATTGGGTCAAATTTTCTTGGATCCAGAAACGATTTTTCTGGGGTGCAGTGCGAAAAAGGATCACAAGATCACATGCACATTTATCATTGTTAAAATCATTTCAACGTAGATACGAATACAGGAAAAGAACCAAACCTGTGCTGCCCATCTCTTCAAACAGTGAACTCTCTGTTTTCCTGCCGGCGTGCCTACGTTGGGCCCGGCAGAGGCGGCCCCTGACGGCCGCAGCAGCGTGCAGTCCCGGACAGATGCGTGAGCTGGACGTGCAAAACCAGAGACTAATGGGATTAGTTTTGGGATTGGTTGGGACGGCTGGACGGGCGGGGGCGCGCGGGGCCGGGCGGGGCGCCGGCCCAGCTAGTACGACCCCCGCAGCGTGTCGCTACGGCGCTGCCCAACCTGACTGCCCAGTGAAATGGCTGCCTTGTAGCATTGATTTTGCACACGTTGTGAGCGACGCACGCGTGCTTTTGTCCGGGATGGAAAACGCCCAAAGAGTGGAGAGCTATGTAACGGCTGTAAAGAAACAGTTGCTTACAATAAAATCTTAAAAGTATCGAACACATTTTGAATTTTTTCAGGAAAAAAAAACACTTCTGAAAAATGTTTGTACCGGTACTGTACTTTTTAGTTTACACAATGAAAAATTAGTTTTTGACTCCAATTAACTTCAGTACCAAGTTATTTGATACAAAGATCAACTTTGCTCCTTGAAAAAATGGTAGGTCGAGGGGGCTACACCCTTTTTGAAAGCAAATTTTTATTTGTGAAAAGAATTTTTGCATTACAAACAAAAATTGATTTGTGTCAAATTTAATTGGAACAAGAATCACAAGCGATTTTTCAGAGTAAATATTCTTTAGAAAATATGCAACTACGAATTTAAAAAACGAACAAAAACAAAGCAAATAAAATTACAAACGTATAAAAACAGTGGCACGCCGACACTGATCGCCACCCTGCTGCGCGTCACGTGACGGCGCACTGACGTGCCGTAGGCGGCGGCGCGCGGATCTGCCGGCGCTAATCCACCACTAAACAGGCCGCGGCATCAGTATTCAACCAATACACGCGAGCGCTTGCCTCCTCCGCCCGGGCTGCCCCCTCCACACACACTCTCTCCAAACAAGCCGTGCGCTATGCTTTCGCCTTTGCTCTCCTCCTCCTTTTTTCCTCACTCTTCTCTTTTTTTTTTCTCTCTCTGCTGCTCCACGTGCGCGCAACGGCACACCTTTTCTAAACCGTCGCGCGGCGCGACTGCTCCGCGTGCTCTGCTGTTCGACTTCCCCCTCCCTCTTCTTAAATACCCACCCCCCTCCCCACCCCACCTCCTGCTTTCGCCCCAACACTACCAGCATACCAGTCCCATTGCAATTCGC
Source organism: Frankliniella occidentalis (assembly GCF_000697945.3). NCBI lineage: Eukaryota > Metazoa > Arthropoda > Insecta > Thysanoptera > Thripidae > Frankliniella > Frankliniella occidentalis. Next base: position 116,955 of record NW_026267152.1, read on the forward strand.
ACGCCGGAGTGCAAATAACGCTTTCTCGCCTTTACCTCGCAGCGCCGCGCCGCGCTCGCTCCTTTTCTCTCGCGGACAACTCTTTTCCTACCAATCCGCGACGCCGACGAGTCGGCGGGAATGTGTTTTATTTTCACGCGCGGAGAATGTTCAACGCCCCCAAACAGCGGGGGGAATATGAATTGGAAAGACCTCTCTCTCTCTCGTCATTTTCCCCCTGCCGCTGCCACCTCTTACCCTCCCCCACCCCGCGGGCGGCGTTCAGCGCGACAAATGGGAACGGCTGCAAATCTGAAAGACGGAGAGAACGGGACGATTGGAGGATTAGAATACACATTTGTTGCGATGGCTCGCATTAAAAGGATACTTACTTATTTACCGTGGCAATTCTGAGCGATAAATTTTGACGTAACCTTCAGTTGGCAAAACTCTCCCAGTTTCTGAAAGCAGAAGAGGGGGTTCCGCTGCGGCGACGTACCAGCGCGTCGTCGATACCGGCGAACATACTTTCATCACGTGGTTTGCTGGCGGTTTGCCACAGCACGTGTGTGCGAGAGAGAGAGAGAGAGAGAGAGAGAGAGAGAGAGAGAGAGAGAGAGAGAGCGGGAGAGAGAGAGATAGATAGAGGGGAGGGGGGAGGGGAGAGTAGGAGGGAAGGTTTCGAGTGTAGTGGATCGGACAGGTCGTGTTGTGTGTGTATGTGCGCGCGTGTAGGAGCATAGGGGGAAAATGTGGCGGGGATACCGGTCCTTCTACCTACCTAGCTGCAACTGCTACACACTGAACCATAATTCTGCACAATTTCATGCATTATGTACAGTTCGAGCATAGTTATGTACTTCATATACAATTATGTATGAAAAGTGTGCGTGCATACTAATGGCTGTTTAAAATTCTGCATACGTGCATGTATACAAAAAAATGAATGAGGGTTTTTAGTGTGTACAACTAACTGGTAGTGTCCTTGCTCAGCTCATTCGCATTCTGCCCCTTTTCCTTTCGTCACAAAGGCGCCTGTATCAAACTCGGCAGGCGGGCTGGTACTGAAGGTGAAGGCCAGAGGCAAAAGCCCTTAACGCCCTCAAAGTCCCCAAGAAGAGCTCCTCCGAGAGGGTCCTTATAGTGTCGCGCAGAACTCTGCGCCCTGCTCGCCCAAGGACGCTCAGTAACCGCCCCGGAGACGCGAGGAGCCGACCCCGCGACAAAGCAATTCCGTCGACAATAAATTCCCAATAGCACAACATCGTATATAACATTTCTGGAAAAGAACAAAACTAATGGAGAGGTGCACCCAAAGCGAGAAAACAAGGTATCAAAAGTATTGTTCGGCAAGAGAACATGCGGCCGGCGCGTTTCCTTCCCGTGGGCAGGCTGTGGGTCCCCGCCTCTCCGAGCAGGAGGGCGTTGGCGCGTTTTGCCGACCGGGCCTGAGAGGGCCGGGGCAGCACGGCGCTTGTAGAGCACGAAAACTTTGCCGCGGAGCCTCTGTGTAAACGCCGGGACGCACTCGGGGAGGTAAACAGATTCCGAGCGGAGGACGTGCCTGCCCCTCCCTCCGTCGGCTCCAACACCACGACCTATCAGGAGAGGAGGGGTGAGCGGTGGGGGGCACCGAACGGAACCGAACGATGGTGAGGGTAGG
>NW_026267152.1:122621-129252 GCF_000697945.3 Frankliniella occidentalis
CGGCGCCGACGAGTCGGGAATGTGTTTTATTTTCACGCGCGGAGAATGTTCAACGCCCCCAAACAGCGGGTGGAATATGAATTGAAAAGACCTCTCGTCGTCCCGGCGTCCCCGCCCAACTCTCTCCCTCCCGCCCCTTCCACCCCCCGCGCCCGTCTGTTCTGCAACAATAATGGACATGACTGCAAATCTCAGAGACGAAGAGAAGTTGTAGATGGGATTAGTGTAAAGTATATGAGCCCTTTTCACGCATGGTTCATACCAAAGGACCCGTTTACTATATGATATAATTTAAAACGATCCCTTAGGCGATAAATTTCAGCACTAGCGCTTACCTACCAGTACCAAAACTCGCCCACTTTCTGGAGCAGGGGGTTTCGTTGCGGTGACGTACCGGCGCGCGTCGCCGTCGATACGATACTGGCGAACATACTTTCATCACGTTCGGTTTGCTCGCGGTTTGCCACAGCACGTGTGCGTGTGCGAGGGAGAGAGCAAGAGAGAGAGAGAGAGAGAGAGAGAGAGAGAGAGAGAGATGAAAGAGGGGAAAGGGAGGGGGAGGGTCTAGGCCGTAGCCGCTTGGGGAAAGGGTGAGCAACAGAAAGGTGGAGAGGGAAGGAAAGTTTCGAGTGGAGTGGATCGGACGGGTCCTGGTGGGTGCCTAGGTTGTAGCAGTCCATCTATCTACCTCTGCCAGCACTAGCACTGCTGCTGCCACATGTTACCTTTTTCCTGTCCCCCGCACCGTCGTCACAAAGGCCGTTGCCGATACATTTTCTCTGGCACGGGAACAACAAACTCACAAGCAGGCCAGGCACTACTGAAGGTCAGAGCAAAAAGCCCTTAAGCACCCTGAAATAAGTCTCTGAGAGCTTCTGCGAGGGTCCTTAGAGTGTCGCGCGGCCCAAGGACGCTCTGACCGGCCGGACGGCAACAGACTCCAAACACGGCACTTTGTTTTCTCGTCATTTCTCGAATAAGAAATATATAGCATGTTATATATTTTAATAAAATTAAAACTGCAACAGTAAAAGAAAACCTGATTGGAGTGGAAACAAAAAGTGCCGCGCAATCAGAGTTTGAACCCGCGCGGTCGGCTTGGTGTCCGGGCGGCGTCGGCGTGTTCTGCTTTTGGCCGGGGCAGCGCAGCGCTTGTCGAGCGCGAAAACTTTGCCGCGGAGCCTCTGTGTAAACGCCGGGGACGCACTCGGGGAGGTAAACAGATTCCGAGCGGAGGACCCGGAGGACCCGGAGGACGTGCCTGCCTCTCCCTCCGCCGGCTCCAACACCACGACCTATCAGGGGAAGGAGGAGGGGGAGGGGGGGGCGGCCCCCGAACGGAAACGAACGTCGGGTGGAGAGCGGGAGTAGTCTGGGAGGTGAGGAATAACCACGCGCACACGCGGCGATGATGCCCGTCATTTGCCTTGTAATCATGCGTTTGACGCGCGCGAGCAGGCTGTTTGCGTCCCTGCTTCTGCGAAATGAATTCTTATCTTTTAACACAGTTGGACCCCAAACCTAATTTGCTTTCGTTCGAAAAATAATAGATGTTGCTATATCTAACTATATCACGACGCAGTGGCAGTAAACGTAAACAATTTCTACAATTTTCTAATAGTGGAGGGAGCGCTGAAATGCTTTTGCCGGAATAAATTTATCAGTTGACGGGGGCAGCAAATTAAAATAAGAATAGGACATTATTACTTTTCTCCAAAAACTTCGTCATTTTTGTAGAACCTATTTCTATGGGGAGATTGTCCTGGATAGACGCAATTCAATCGAAATATTACAAATAACAAGCCAACGCAAAAGGACAACCTTCCCAACCAATTCCAACTTTTCAATTATGTTAACACTCGGTGAGCTTAAATTTTTGGGACTGTCCTCCATTTAGTGATTGGTGCTGTCTGACAGTCTGATGCTGACACTCGTTCGAATGCACGATGATTTATAAAATGTTTCAGCAGTAGGGCCATTTCAAAAGGTCTGCGCCGTGGACAGTCCCAGACCCACAGACCGCGACGCCGCAGAGGACGGAGGGTGAAGACGAAAGAAGTAGTCGAGGTAAGTTGTCCGGGGTCCCGGCTCCGCTCCACATGGAAGTTTGACCGGCCATCCGCCATGAATATTCCGCGAGCCGCGGGCGCGGGGCACGCAGGGCGGCGGGTCGCAGGGCCGTGTGACGGAGGCGCGAGGTCAGCGACCCTGGCCGGCCGGGCTGTGCGTGCCGCTCTGGGCCTGGTGCGTAGGGTGGGCCCGCCCGGCCCGCGGCGGCCCGTGGCGCAGGTCAGGGTAGGCGGGCGCCAGCCGGCGGCAGGCGCGAGGGCTAAGCCCTTTTCCAGACCGTTGGGGAGGGTCGCGGTCCCGAGGCCTACGCGCCCCCTACACGCACCCCCTCCCTCCCCCCAGGCGCCGGCGCCAACTGTGTGGCGCGCCCCCTCCACCAAAGCGCCGCCTCCGCACGCACCAAGGCGCCGCGACGTCCCGCGACGCCCCGCGACGCCCCGCGACGCCCCGCGACGCCCCGCGACGCCACGCACCGCCGCCGCCGCCATCGGCCCGATAAGCAGCAGGCTGCTCCCTTGTTGTTGTGGCCCGGCCTGCTACACCTGTTAGAGAGATGTTTGGCTGCGATGACACGCAACGCCAGCGCGAGGTTGGGGAGCATTAAAGAGGGTCGTCTGTACAGCACATTTTAAAAGGGATTTGGAAAAAAAAACCTATCTGACTATGACTATACTCAAAGAATGAAAACCATCGGCCAGTACTGGAGAAATTGTATAGCTATACTCTTTGAAAGTATCGTAAGTTATCATTCCAGTGTTTTCACTCTATCCCACAACAAAATTTGTACAGTTGCCCTCGAGATTAAAAATTCGCAATAAACTAACTGTTGTTTCAGGGTAGAATTTTGTTTCAGTGAAGATGGATTCCTTTCGTTTTGGTAGACGAAAATGACGATAGGCCCTAGGCCCTGTAAAGAACGTTTTTCGTCAGGATAGGATGAGCTGGCCGAACATGGCGGTATTAACACCATTAAGTTTCTGGGTCTCAGACTCGCAGCCACTTGCCACTGGGAGAGATGCCGTGCCCTATCCCCATCCTTTGTTCCTTCGGACTGATGATACTCCACTCGGCGCAATCTTCAAAGTTTGTCTCGTGTCATTCGGAGCATTTCGCCCTTTTATGAGTCGGGGGGGCCTACGGCGCAAGTGCGCCCCCCGCACCCGCCTCTCTTCCGCAGAGACGCAGCTTCATCGCCGTGCTTTGAAGAGAAATGAAGGGGCGGTACGGAGAAAGAGGGGGTCGGGGGAGGGGGGTAGAGGCGAACCGCATAGCATTAGCACCTCGAAGCGGCGTGGCGAGGTGCGGGCGGCGGCGGCGTTTTACTACTGTACTTCCCCTTCATTCCTTGAAGCTGGCAGGCTTGAAAAGGTACAGAGGGCGCGCGCGCGCGCGCGCATGAGAGAGAGAGAGGGGGGGGGGGGGGGAGGGGGGGGGGGGGAGAAAGAGGGTCGAATAAAGAATAACCCCTTAGCGTCGTACACACGGTCATGTCAGTCATTTTGTTGTATACATAATGAGTAGTCTGTCGCGCAGACGGACTGTAGAATTACTTTAAAAAAAAACTACAACGTTTTCCGAATGCGATGAATAAAATAAAAGCCTCAGATGTCATGCTAGAATGAAATGTCCTTCTTCTACTAGGAAAGGGGAGGGGAATCGGGTGGAGGGATTCAAAGAGAGAACAACGATCAGCCCAAATGCAGGGACGAGAGAAGTGAAAAAAACAAGCACGCCCGCACATAGAAGACGAAGAAAATCGTTCAGTCCATGCACCTAAATTCAAAACACAAACAAAAACAAGATCAGCTCTGTGAACAAAATGTTCGTTGCACTGATTAAATGATTTAATCGAGCTAAACTCAGTTTTGATTGGTTCGACTATATTAAGTTAAAATGAGAGTACCAAAACGTAATTGGTTTCAGGAACTTAAATTTTGACACCCCCCTACCCCCCGCTCGTTTCTTAAAGAAATGACAAGTGCAAGCAGCGGTTCTCCGTGTTTGCACAGCCTGGATGAAAGTTCTCATATCGGAGCCATATTATTTGAGAAGGGCCGTCGACTTACGGAGACTCCCCCAGAGGAAGTCCCACAGACCTCACCACAAACCGAGTGGTCGAGGGGCGTGGTGTTGGAAGAAGTAATAGTAAGTTGTTCGGGGCCGTCCCACGCCCCACATGGAAGTTTGACCGGCCATCCACCATGAATATTGCGTGAGGTCCCCTCCGAGGACCCCTCCGAGGTCCCCTCCCCGAGGCGCAGGGCGAGACGAGCCGCAGGGCCGCTGGTCTGTAGCGCGGCGCGGGTCGCTGACCCGGGCAGGGCGCGCCCGCCGACGCGGTGCGTAGGGGTGGGCCCGTCGGGCCTCTGGCCGTGCGCAGGTCAGGGTAGGCGGGTGCGAGAGGGCTAAGCCCTTTTCCAGACCGTTGGGGAGGGTCGCGGTTCCGAGGCCTACGCCTCGCCACCCCCCCTTCTGGCGCCACAGACGCCCCCTCCCCCCACCACCGCACGCACCAAGGCGCCCGCGTCGCGCCCACGCAACGCCGCGCCGTCTGTCTAATAAGCCCCCTAGCATGTTTGTCGCGGCGCGGCGGGGCGCGGCGGGCCGGCTGGCTACACCTGTTTGAGTGATAGCGGCCTCCGAGACACGCACGAGCGCGTGCGGCCGCATCATGGGGTTCCGCGTCTGAGAGGGGGGCGAGGTTGAGGGATATAGGCGCGTATCGGAATGAAATAACATGACGAGTATGAAAAGCTGTGTAAAATAAGTAATCTAGTGTTTTCAACGGGCGGTGTGTGGCGAGTCGACTGCAATATGTACAGCAAGAAAACTAAACGCAAACGCGGTATCGACGATCGGAACCGAAAAAGTATCGTGAAAAAGTAATGAAACCGAATGAAACCTTTCTCGTGTACGACTGAAAAAAATGAGATTTGGGTTTACTAGCAATGTTCTTCAAAGTCATAAATTAAAGTGAGAAACGCAGGCGTTATTTAATTGCATACAAGAATGTCATGCATGAGGGTTTATCGTGAATCTTTAAATTTTGACGATTGATTTTAAAACAATGTACAGTTATTTATGTTGTGTATTGAACGAAAGCCGTCGTACTCCATCCCCCTGGCGCGATCTCGCTCAATCTTCAAAGTTGTCAGGTGCTGTTGCTATTCGGAGCGTTTCGCCCTTTTATGGGTGCGAGGGTCTTCGGGGCAAGTGCATCCCCCGCACCTTTACCCAAGAGAGACGCGCAGCTTCATCGTCGTGCTTTGAAGAGAAATGAAGAGGCGGGGGAAGAGGGTGCCGGGAGGAGGAGGGATAAGAGAGGGGGGCAGGCAAAGGAGAACCGCATTGCATTAGCACCTGGAAGCGGTGTGGCGAGGTGCGAGGCGGCGGCGTTTACTACTGTACTTCCCAGCCTTCATTCCTTGAGGCTGACAGGCTTGAAATGGTACAGAGAGAGACATACACACAGGAGAGAGAGAGAGAGAGAGAGAGAGAGAGAGAGAGAGAGAGAGAGAGAGAGCGCAAATGGGTGAGTGAGTGTGGGGGAGAGGGCGCAACGGCAGGAAGGAGTGATAGGACGGGGGAAGGCGCGGAGAGCACACACAACGAATAAACACCGTTATGGGTAAGCAAATAAAACAATGCGGGGGAGAAAAGGAGGGAGACAAAGACCGAGACAGAGATATCACGCGCAATGGAGACAGAGAGAGAGAGAGAGAGCGGGATAGCCGAGGTGGGGGCATGGGCGAGGCGCAGCACGAGAAGTATTACACGCCATGTTTCGCGCAGCAGGATGACCCTGATGAGCCGACGGACAGAGCTCACGGACAGCGGCTGCGGACTACATGAGGACAATTTGAGGACATGTCCACTGGTATGTCCATGAGTTGTCCGTGGCCCCAGTCCGTGGATTGAAACGTCCGTGGACTTGTCCGCAGCCGTCCGCAGTCACCCGAGATCCTATCCGTGTCCGCCATAGTCCGCAAAACTGTCCACGATGATTGTCCGTGTAGCTGTAGCTGTCCGGGAAGGTTAAAGGAAATTTCGTTGAAATATGCTGCCCGCGATCGTGTCCGTGGCACTGTCCGCAGTCATCTCAGATCCTATCTATCCGTGGCTCTGTCCGCAATGGTCCGAGAACCTATTTGTGGCACTGTCCGCAATCCAGTCCACGAGGTTTGCCCGCGTTACAATCCCGAGCTGTCCGGGACGTTTGAAGGAAACTCCATAGCAATCTGTTGCGTTAAAAAGGTAGCATTGAGTGACCGTGATGACATCACGATCTTCGGTTCAAAAATTGCCGCCATCCCGCCCACTGGTGGCGATGGAGGACTCCGGGCGAACCGGTCAGAGGGTGGGCGGGCGGAGGGTCTTAGTCTGAAGAGGTTGGATATGACCACCGCGAGTTGGTGCAATACGTCATATGACAAACAATATAAGGGTTGACTAGATAAAGGACAAGTGTGAACAGCCTAAGTACCCCTTTCTTCAACCAGAGATTATCAAATGTACTAGTTAAAAAGATTTATTCACGTACAAATGACTTATTAAAAACTTT
>NW_026267152.1:129302-129832 GCF_000697945.3 Frankliniella occidentalis
GAAATCAGCAGAGGGAAAATCAAGGGGCGAAAGTCAGCTAGCGGCCGGTGTCGGCCCAGCAGAGGTGCGGGTGCGGGGTGGGTGGAGGCGGACTAGGGGGTGTGTTTCACTAGAGGGGCACCCCATGATTTGTTTGCGAGCATGCTATCCCGAGCAATCAGCAAGCAAGGGAATGTCAATTTGCGTTCTCGTGCTGTACCCTTATTCTTTTCCTGCTGGGCCACCCGGGTCGTATTTTTCGTGCTCAACCTATTCTTATAAAGTATTTTGCACAAACGGGGGAATGATGGTCTGCACCAACTGTTAAATAAATGAAAAAAGTGTGTCGGCAATTGCATGACTGGAGTTATTTAGTTATTTGCCAAATTTCACTTCACAAATTCTCTTTTCAGAGGGCGGTTGGTGTGAAACAAGTGGGCCACCCGAACGCGCTTGATATATTGTGTCGTAAAATAACAATTAAAAATTGTCAATTTACAAGCATCTTATATCGATTTGGAACTGATCGACAAGCAGGAATCGGCTCTCCC
>NW_026267152.1:129882-139206 GCF_000697945.3 Frankliniella occidentalis
AAGGACAGCCACGGACAGTTGGGGACTGCACAAGGGCAGCCACGGACATATGCGGACCATTCCACGGACTGTCCATTGGCTCATCAGGGGAGACGAAAGGAGAGGAGAATAGAGAGGGTCTTTGTCTCGCCCGGAGCGACCTCGTCCGCGTCTGCTGTCATTCACATCGCGATATGTGGCAGCAGCCATGTCCACAAATTCGCGGTAAGGTCAATAGGACCATTATTGTTCCACGCGTCAGGCTGCTTCCAGTTTCCTACAGCCTGCAGGCTATCTACGATACAAGCGCAAATCGCCGACTTTACGCACCAACATAAATTTTGCGCTGGTTTGGTATGGCATGGCATATGGGAAGCATTAAGAAACAAGCTCAGGAAGTCGATGTCCCCGCTGGGCCGGCCGAGCAGAGAGCCCCTTTGGGATAGGCAACAAGGGGACAGGGGTGCCCACACGTTTGCCTATCGCCGCCTTGTAAGGCGCGCCAGGCTGCGGATGGAACCCCTCCCCTGCGAGATGGTCAACGATGAAACACGGTGCCCACCTAGCACGGCAGGCAGCGGGCTAAAATTCTGCCGGATAGGCAAAGGAGTGGCAATGCGGGGGGGGGGCACTTGCCTGTCGCCTTTTCGCAGGGCGCGCTAGGCCAGGCTGCGGGTGGAACCCTGAGCGATATGCAACATGCAACCAGGCTACAGGCGTGCCCACCCGTTTGCCTACCTACCCTTCGTAAGGCGCGCCAGGCCGGAGCGGCTGCACACCGAGTCTCATCCTGCTGCACCCGCGGCGCCTCCGGAGCGCACAGAGCGGAATGGCATGCAGCTTCCTCATTCTCGTCTTATTCGCCGGCAGATTGAGGCCGCCGCGAACATCTCTTGCGGCGCACCGAGGCGCTCGGAGGGAAGAATTAGCACAGCGGCAGCAGCAGCGTGGCCACACAGACACTCGCACTGTCTCTCGGTCTCATCCCCTCTCTCAAACACACACAAACACACACACACACACACACACACACACACACACACGAGGGTGTGGATGGGGACCGAGTTAGTTTGGTGGGGCACCGCGAGCTGAGCAGCGGAGGCAGCTGCAACAGCGTGGCGTGGGGTTTGACTCGGGAGAGCAAGACAAACGCTCCGGCCAAACGAGAGTAACGCAGTTAGAGGTTAGGCCTGACGACGACACGCCGGTGGTGGGGCGGGGCGCACAGTGAGGTGGCGTGGCGTGGCGTAGTAGTATGGCGGGGAGTAAGAGGGGCGGGACAGTCTCCTCTGCGGTCGGTCAGGGGATTGGGAATAAGCGAAGCGCAACGCGCCGGCGACCGAAAGCCACGGAGCTTTGGTGCTGCTGGGACTTCCACAGGTGGGGAGGCTCACTCGCCCCGCCCCGCCAGGTGCAGAACAAGTTCGGCGGGGGGAGGGGGAGGAGCAGGAGTTCACGCAGCAGCTACGGAGCCAGAGTTATAGTTGTTGGCGGCGTGGTGCTGCCGCCAGCCAGCCAGACCCACTCGTGGCTGGGCCAGGCCGGGGTTGGCGCCGGGGAGTTTGTGCAAAAGCTCCACGACGGAGTTGGCGGCGGCACCGGGGTTGGGGTGCTGCCTGCCCCTTGACTCGAGCCGACGCGCCGGCGCATGCGAATGATCCGACTAAAGACGAAATGCTCGCCCAGCCCCACACACCCCTCGCCTTACACACCTTTGCCCTGAGCCTGAGCGGCCCTATCTTTTGTAGCCGTCTTTCCCCGCCCCGCCCTGCCTCACCTCGCTCAAGCTCTATGCAAATGAAATGACATATGAAGGGAGTAAGACGGACGCCTCGGCTCCGCTGTGCTCCACTGCGCCACGCTCCGCCCCTGCCGGAGTAAGTACCTAGTAGTTATGTGAGCCGACAGGCCCGGCGCGACCCCTCTCTGTGCCACCTCGCCGTCCCGGGCAAAGCCTTCCGCGCCGAGCCTCCAGCTTTGGCGGCACCTCGACTCATGAAAAGTAACTCCGAATACAAAGCGAGGACGAGCCGAACACACAAACGGAAAAACAACGTTAACAATTCTCGTTCGAACCCCTTTTAAAGAGGTTGAGGAGTTGGCAAATCATGATATTATCGAGCATTTGCACCTTACTTTCTTTTTATTTCTTACTTTGTATGCCGGGAGAGAGAAAAGACAGTCAACCGATGCAAAGCTCCCTCGGCCATTAATATTGCAGAATTCGTCCGGTATTGCGTGTAGAGTGTACCAAAACAGGATCGTCCAGGAAGAAAAGGCTACGGGGAAACAAAAAGTTTTTAAAGTAGGGGTAATCAGGCGGTAAAGAGTTCCACCAACACCGGCTACGATAACATGAGGTGCGGCTTCGATAAAATCAAATGAAACTGCGGGATTTTTTTTTTACTCTGCTCGAGTTTTTGGAGAGGAAGTGCGACTGCTCAGGTCAGTGCATAACAAACGAGGAGAGAGACGAGGAGAGAGCAAAGAGAAAAGTGTGTGGTACAGCCAGGTGGGGGTGCAAGTGTGTTGGTGCGAGTCTCAGACGGAAATAAATTAACGTGTTTTCGCGTCCGCGCCGCCCTCCCCCTTCTCCTTTTGCTTATATTTCAAGTTGGCTGATTGCGATGTATGGCGCGTTTCTTTTCTCGTGCCGCTGAGCAATGACCGCGTGGTCACGACTGCTGTGAGCGAGAGAGAAATAGAAGGAGAGAGAGAGAAGGGGGGGGGGGTGATGGGAGGTTCCATTCCTCTCTGCCACCGTCTCCTTCTCTTCTCTCCGCAATCACAACACCCAAATTTGCTGTCTTTCTCGCACACGACTAAGGCAACACCACTGGATTTTTATTCCTCATTGAAACAAACGGTGGAAACATTGCCAGATGCACGTCGAGACCTTTTTTTCTCCTTTCATAACACGGGTGCCCTCCACGCCCCGCTCGCTAGCCTCTCAGCAAGTACTTACCGAGCATTCACATAACCTCTCTTCTTGCTCTTTGTGGGCAGCCGGCCGTCGGGTAGAAGCTGCACAAGGGGCAGGGCGGAAAGGGGCGGGGCGAGGCTAGCCAAGGTGGGGCGTGGAGGCGCCCAACTCACCGGCAGCGTGTTTGCAACGTGGAAACGCTTAGCCCGCGAACCGGAAACACGTTGCCTTTTGCACCCCTTAATTTCGTCTCGACTGCTCGCCACTCCGCGTCATGGCCGCTCGCCCCACCCTACCCTGCCACCCCGCCCCGACAGATGAGGTGCCGCCAGTGCCGAACAAGCGAGTCAGGCAGGTCAGACCAGACCAGACGTGTTGTGAAGGCAAAGAACAACGGACACGTACGGCAGGTCCAGGGGAGGCGAGAACATGTTCACGGGAGGCAAGGCATTTTTAGGGCAGACTGGCGTGTGTGTGCGGAGGAATGGGAAAGACGGTAGGGGAAAGGGTAGTGGGGGGACGAGCGGAGGGAAACGAGGTAAGCGCATCGTTCGCTTCAGACATGGAAAGGGGTAAGCCATGCCCCGCCTGGCCCCGCCCCGCCGCCGCGCTCTGTGGCGACGGCGCTGAAGGAAGCACCGGAGATGGGAAGGAGAGAGAGAGGGGGGGGGGGGTGAGGGTGATAGCGGCGCCCTGCTCACCCCGACGCGTCTGCCGTCTACGCGCGGAATATGCATTTCATATTCCCCTGTTTTAAATGGCTCCTTCCTCCTTACACCTCTGTCTCCTTTTCTCGCTTCTCTCTCTTACTCTCTCGCTCTCTGGCGTGCATTCTGACGGTCCCGACCCGTCACTCTTCACCTCGCCCCCTTCTCTCTCCCTGCACCCCTACACAGTTGCGTTTGGCTCGGTTTGGCTCACCGCACCGCCGCTTGGGAAGCAACCATTTTGAACGCGGGGTTCCCTTTGTGTCCCTGACCGTCCGCCGCGCGCGCCGCACTCGCTAGCGAATATATTGAACAAAAGAGGAGACAGTTTTAATGGAGAGAGAAAAAGGATATAATAACGGGACAATCATGGTGCTCGGACAAAAAAAAATACACAGGATTTGTTTTTCTTTTTACTCTATTTTGTTTCTTTTTCCAAAAAAAGGCACGTGACGCGGCGTGGCGTACTGGACTGGCTGTTTGGGCGAATTGGACATTAACGGGGTTAATGCGGATCTGCGAATTGAAGAGCAAAGTACCTTGGATTTGAGCAAAAGAGACAGAAGGTTCGCGCAATACTTTCGTCATCACCGCCCTCCCCCCAGCCGCCAGGTTTTATTGCGCGCCGTACTTTCATTTCGCTCCATCCGTTAGTTTATATACATCCCCTCCTGTCAGCCGGGCGCTGCAGCTGTAGTGTACACAGTGGACATAAACACGTGAAACGAACAACACGCACAAGATTTCTGTCATATTTTAGGATGTTGTTATTCTTTTATCGGGAGTGCTCAGCCTGCGGGGTAGCGCTCGCAGCACCTTGCCAGCTGAACTGGCAAGACCGTGGCCTCCACCTAGGCTTGCTGACTCCCCCTCCCCCCCTCCCCTCACCTCGAGCTGCCACGCCCCGGCCCGGGGCCCAGCCCGGCAGCGGAATGCAATCGAGTCCTCGAGAATTGGCTTTCACTCGGATTCATCGCGCGCTCATCCCCGGGATAAGAAAAAGAAAAGCTGTTTGACTCCTCTCCGGGTGTCGTCGCGACGGCTCTGTTCTCATCTCTCCACTGTCCCCTCGGCAGGGCGGGGCGGCCAGACAGCGGGGCATGGCGTTAGTGGATGGCGTGGCTCACAGCTCACAGCTCGCACTCAGTGGGTCGAGAAAAGAGGTAGGGTTGATTAGATTCGCGATGGAACGGACCCCCCGGCCGGGTGGCGGACGGGCTGGGGAGAGGGCGAAGGTGAGGAGAGGCGAGACGGGAAGACCAAACTTTGTTGGCAGTCTATGCTGTCACCGATTTACTTCAACGGTTTTCTAACGAGAAGTTATAATGACACCGTGCGGACAATAAGGCCCGCTGCTGCACATACAGAAGTGAGCCGTTGCATGGCGAATCTGGAACAATATTAAGCGTCATTCGAGAGGATGATTTTGCGATACGGCACATACAGACGGAGAGGCGACGGGGGAATGAGAAAAACGTTCGTTGCTCCGTTTTTCAAACCTTCATTCCCTATCATCTATGCGATAGACAGTCGGGTATGCCCAGCAGCCGCCTCTCGCCTGCGTGGCTTTGCTTTCAAAGGTTCAATTTTCTCCCCCACTCGCTTGCTCACGCGTTCCACGCTCGAGGCCCCCGTCTCTGTTTTCTTCCGTCATCCGTCTGGAGCGGCAGCAGGTAGAGACCCTTTTTGTGAAAGGCGTTGTAGCGATCGGAGAAAACGCTTATTTTCATCGAGAAAGGCGCATAAATATACAAAATCTTTCTCCTATAATACCCAACAACAACCCTGTTAGACCTTTAAAAAAGTTTTCATTTCTCTGTTATGTCTGTAGAAATGCCACTACTCTAACACATATGACCTTTAACAAATATAAGTGCTGATTTCGCAACAGATTTATTTATAGATCAAAACTTTGTTTACCTGCTTCTTTTACCTTCTTTTATAGTGAATTTTTTCATAGTGTGTAAACACCGATTTTCTAAAGTGAGCAACTACTAGTGTTCTTCGCTCCACAAAAATGATTAAAACCGTCACGATTTTAATAACTACGCTATGAGCCATGTGTCTTCATAACATTCACACATTTTGGCAAAGAATATAAGTACGAAGCAGTTTTTGTTCAGACTTGGGCTTTCCCGAGCTTTCCAAACTATGTAGGCCGGTCTCTGACTTCAGTTGCTGCGTTGCTGCATCGCCCATTTTTAAGAGATCTTCTTCTCAGGAACAGATAAGCGTGGAATGTGAAAATGGAAGCACCCACAGCCGACCTACTGCACTGATAAAGTAAGTGTTCAGTTGCTCAACACTTCAAAGTGTGCAACTGCAAGTTAAATACTTGCAAGTGTGCAACTGCAAGTTTAATACTTGCAAGTGTGCAACTCAGTACAGTAGGTGTGTAACTCAGTACAGTAGGTGTGCACTTGCAAGTGTGCAACTCCTCGGTTGAGCACTTCCTACACAGTCAGTAAGCGTCCAATCTAAAGAAGTGTTCAACCGAGGAGATGCACACTTGCAAGTGCACACCTACCCAGTTTAACACTTGCAAGTGTACGAATACGGAGTTGCACGCTTGCAAATATTCAACTTGCAGTTGCACACTTACAAGTGTTGAGCAGTTGAGCCGAGTTGAGCACTTAGTTTATCAGTGTGTACGATAGAAGATGGAAGAAGACCCTGTTGAGTGTCATACGGCATTTTTCTATCGTAAAACGAGGCCAAAACTACAAAGGCCGGTCGCTGACTTTCGTTGCTGCGTTCCTGCATCGCCCCTTGCTAAGAGGTCTTCTTTTGAAGAACAGATAAGCGTGGAATTCGGAACATGGAAGAACTCAGAGCCGACCTACTGTATCAAAGAAGATGGAAGAAGACCCTGTTGAGCGTCTAAAGCGGTCAAAAGGCCTATTTCTATAAGTTATAAGCGAGGCCTAAACTACATAGGCCGTCCTTGGGTTCTGTTGCTGCATCACTCCTTATAGAGAGGTCTTTTCCGTGAGAACAGATAAGCGCGGAATGTGGAACATGGAAGAGCCGACGCCGACAGCCGACCTTTTGTACCAAAGAATATGGAAGAAGACCCTGTTGAGCGTCAAACGGCCATTCTCTATCTTGAAGTGAGACCGAGCGAGGCCCAAACTTTATAGGCCGGTCGCTGACTGCCGTTGCAGCATCGCCCCAGCCAGGACGCTGCTGCATCTCCAGCCCGGTGCGCTGAGCTGAGATGGGCGGGCTTGAGTGAAAGCTTGCAGCGGCGCAGCACGACGGAGCGCGTGAGAAGCGAATGCCTCGCCTCGCCGGTGTGCAAGTGACGTCTACGTCAAAACAAGCAAGCTGTGGAGGAGGAGAGGGCGGTAGCTCGGCGGGGGGCTCCGATGAAGAGGGTACCCGGGCCCGGGGGGCAGGAGCGGGGACATGGGGATCACGGCCGAACGGCAGGTACATCATACACAATAAAAATATCTTCCATCACGAGTAACGATCGATCTTCCCTCATTAATCGGTTGAACAAAAGATTGGCTAACTTGACTGGTAAATAAGTTAGGTTTGGCTTGGCATTCCACGTGTTTATTGTGCTGCGACAACACCGAGGCGTGATTTATAGGGTCCTTCGAGGAGGCCACCAATCGTGTAATCCTGTATACATATGAGGGTGTAATCCCTGTGTAATCCTCATGTATTCCCAGTAATACTTGACCAAATTTTAAACCATTATCACTTAATTTCACCTTATTGTCCAAATTGAATGGTTTTCGAGCCAGAAATTCAAGAACAATATTCATGTACAATGCCTCAAAATTCACGTGTAAATCCCTGAAATCATGTTATTCTGCGTACATCCTAAATTGAAGTGGTGGCTCCCTCAGGGTTCTCCATTATGACATCACCGTCGAAAAGCCGTGCATTCACGCGCGATATTTCTCTCCCGAAGCCGGCGATTGCCACAACAGATGAAGCGGTACACGGGAAGAGTGTACAGAGGGTAGGCTGCCGTCCGTGCCCCCGCCCAGTGCGCTGGAGTATGCTCCCTCAGCCAGAGAGAAATCAACGCCGGGACCACAGAGACCTGCAAGCCTCTGCAAGATCCTGCAAGCTCCTGCTGCTGGGATGGAATGCCGCGGAGTAAATACGCGCCACGTCTTGGTCTGCCTCATGAATCGTCAAGTAGTCGTAGTTGGAACAGAGCGCGGCGGCAGCTAGGCTCACGGCACCGCTGCACGGTAGCGCTATGCAGCTGGGGCCACTTTGTCACGTCTTCCAGGAGGACGGGCAGCCACCGCCGCCGTCGCGGGCCACCACTACGCGTATGTTGTCTGTACCGTGTGTGAACTGCAGTGTGTGGACGGGAGTCTCATAGGCGGATAGTCTCACGGAACTGCAACGGTGGCGCTGAAGCTAGGCCCACTTTATCACGTATTTCAGGGGGACGGGCCACCGCCACCGCGGGCCGCCACCGTGCGCGTGTGGACTGTACCGGGTGGACGCGAGCCTCATGGGCGGCTGCCGAGTCCAACGCCACGCTGACTCTTTCATGAGCTCCTCCTGGCAGAGGGACCCGCCGGGCCGGCGGCAGGACGAGGACGGGACCCAGGCAGAACTAACACTCCTTCCCCTCAGCGAGGAGATTGGATCCCGTCGCGACGAGTCCCCGCCGCCGTCGCGTCCGAGCAGCGGCAGCAGCACCAGAACACACACTCACACACTGGGGTCCCGTGTGCCGGGGCGTGGAGGGGAGTAGCGGGGCAGGGCGGCGGCGGGGCCATCAGAGACTAGCCCCGCGCTGCCGCCTCCCCTTCTCTTGCTCTCTCCCTCGGAAACAAAGTCAATTTATATTTTCCATCCGACGCGAGTGCGAACTGTGGTTTCCTGTTGCCATACTCCACTCCCCCCCCCCCCCCCCTGCGGCTGCAACAACTGCAGCGAGCCGCCCGCCCCGCCGCAGACCCTTTTTGTATTCGCATATTACATTGTATTGCCATTTCCACTCTGGAATTAATGAGAGGCCTTTTCACAGCGTGAGCGCCGCCAGTGTTACGTCACTCGGACAGGGTCGTGCACACGAGTGGAGTGCGAGCGAGACGGGGACATGACGACGGCGGCGCTCTCGCTCGCACAGTCGCCTCTGGCCCCCGGGGCCGCCTCCACGCCGCCCCCGCTGCGCCATGCATTGACCCTCCTATTTGGTTATTTGGGTCGGGCTGGCCCGGAGATAGAGACGGCGAGCGGCCCCGACCAAACGGAACAAAAAGGCACTGCGGCGCTTCTCCCTTTGGTGGCCGGGGATATCAGCCAACATTTCTGAGAGGAAACGGTGGCTGCACTGCGCCTTCACTCGCGCAGCTCGGCGGGGCAGCCGCACAGATACCACTCGACGACTGTTCACCCGACGAGGCCGGCGCAGAGCAGGCCGATATGAGCGACATGGCGACATCGCGGCGGGGCATGAGGAGAGGCGGGGTGGATGTCAGACTAAATCCTTGGAAAAGCGCGAGTGTAGCCGGCGAGTCTGTCTCTAGGCAAAGGCAAGCCAGCGGGAGGAGAGAGAAACACGAGAGGGATTGCGAGGATTGGCGGAGAAGTGCTGTGGTTATATAATATACGCTGGCATAGAGAGATAGAAAAAATATATTACTACGTTTGCAACGTTAAAGAGAGCGGGTATATATATACCTTCTTGTATATGTATAAATATATATCCCTATCTCTCTCCGGTGAGCCAAT
>NW_026267152.1:144286-150121 GCF_000697945.3 Frankliniella occidentalis
AGAGAGAGAGAGAGAGAGCGACGCGCAGCGATGACGGACCGGCCCGGCAGTGAACAGTCGCGATAATGAAAACCCGCCCCTTTCCCCCCCGCGGGTGGATGAGGCAAAGCCCTTTGGCATTTGTGTTATATCTGTCTGGTGGCCGGCCAGGCCGGGACGCCGGGCGAGGTGCGGACCGGGGGGGTCGAACAGCCGTTGTAACACGACGCGCTGAGGGCCTAATTCGTCTTACGGCGACGAGGCGCGGGGCGGGCGCAAGGGTCGACGCGACGGAACGCAGAGGTGAACGCTCATAATGCATGCCAAGCTTTTCCATCTTTATATCTCTGCGCGCCGCTCTCCATCTTTCTCCGAAGCCCACTCATTCTTTTCTGTCCCTGTCTCTCTCTCTCTCTCTCTCTCTCTCTCTCTCTCTCTCTCGCTTTGTCTCTCTCTCTCTCTTTCTCTTCTTGCGGCGCCAACGCGCGCCATCCCGCGCGCCTTTATTATTTTGTTTCTCTTTCCTGACGTACACTTTTTCCAGGGGGGGCCAATGCGAAAACAGCAACATAGGCGGGCAGAAAATAAACGTGCGCAAGCATGTGGCGTGGTGGGGCGTCGCGGGACGCAACTCAAGAGAGAGGCTGGCGCAGAGGCTACTGCTTGTGCTGCGGCTGGCTGGCCGGTAAATCCCACACTCACTCACCCAGAGGGCCCAGAGCCGCACCCGGCCGGCAAGTCCGAGCCGCACCCGCCGTACTTTGTTCTGCTCAGAGAGAGGTGTAGAATGAAGAGAGAGAGAGAGAGAGAAAGAGTGGTCATCTTTTCTTCCCCTGTGTGGCCGCGGAGAGGTTCATACCGCAAGCAGCGAGTGCTACACGCGCCAAAATGAGGATTTGCGGGCGACTGGCGCGCGCCCTGGTGGCAGACTGCTCAAGACAGCGGGGGCGCGGGGGTGCCAGCATTGCCAGCCCAGCCCGACGCTGTGGAGGATTTTAGCGTCTAAGGCGTCAACGGGACGCAATCTGCAGGCCAAGCGCGTGAAAGGCTCGGCATCTCCGCCCCCCACCCTACCCTTCCCGTACCTCGCCGCGTGCTTTAGGGAATGCACAATGCATTGAGAAAGACTGATTGCAGAGTTACCAATCCTCGCGGGCCAAAAAGACCCGAGAGAAAACCACATTCGACACGGCCACGGCGCCGCGCGTCGGTGTCGGGCGGGTGGCGGGTAAAAAACAAGAAGTACGTACACATAGATTACCAGGGAAACGGAAACCGGCTTCGGGGGAGTGTGGTGGGGGGTCGAGATTATTTATACTCTGTGGGGCCAGAGATCGAGGTTTTATTCATGTCGAATAAATAAAACGACAGCGTGGGGAACTTATCCGCCGCCGGCTTTGCAGTAGGATGTCTCAGGTGGCGAGGCAGAACAGTAATCCCCCGACGACCCGGAGGGGGATCCGGAGTGGGATCCGGAGGGGGATACGGCCTCGGAGACCACAGTCGCTGCCGTGCAGGCGGCACCGGGCGTCTGCTGGACGTCCGGCAAGTCGTCATCAGCGCCTGTCCGTGATGGAGGGGCCCTGGTAGCGACATCGCGGCCCTGCATCGGCGGATGCCTCGGGATGTCCAGGCCATCGTCGTGCTCTCTGGACGGCAGTGACATGCCCTTGGCCTCAAGGAGGCGGCCCATGGCGTCCCTCTCAGCCTCCACGTCGCGTCTCATGTGCTTGTTCGCGCTCAGCTGCTCCTTGAGGTAGACCCCGAACTGGCTGCCGTAGTGGTTGTCCATGGCTTTGAAGATGCCCGTGCTGTACCAGCCGACGAAGCCCGCCACGAAGAGCCCGCGCACCGCACCCACACCCACCACCATAGCGTCGTCCTCAGCGCACCTCAGTCAGATGCCGATGGCTTCGCGAACGATGTCCACCACCTGCCAGACGTGCGACCAGCTCACGGTCATGAAAACCAGCAGCGAATTGGCCACGACGAACAGGCGCATGTACGCCACGCCGTCCGAGGAACGGAGCCACCTGCCAAAGCCCTCGTTCTCGTCGTCCGAATCGTAACCCCTGCAAAACATGTTAAGGATATCCATCATGTCGTTTTAAGCCGACCACCGAACTAGCTCTTAACGCCGTGGCCAGTTTGCTTGCCAAAATGTTGGCGATACTTTTCGACATATTGCAGGGAAGGAGCAATTACTTTTGGATTTTATAAAAAGCCAAATTGAGGCCAAAATTGTCATAAAGTCTGTAAAAGAATGTCAAGTATGTTTGGTGGCCAAAGCGTAATGCTAAAATTTGGCAGTAAAAACAGATAGGAATGGCAAAATTCGGGCGAGTGAAGTGGCCACGTCGTTTAGAATTCTGTCGAGTGAAAATGCGACAAAACTATTATCTTTCAGATGTTCCTTAGTACCTGGCTGCAGTGGTGGTGGAAGTGGCCGAGGCAGCGGCACCGCCTGCTGAAGTCCTGGTCGCTGCCTTTCCCAGGCCCAGCCCCCGCCGGGATTGCTGCCTGCCTCCGTCCGTACGCTTCTGGTCACCAAACGCCTTCGAGGAATGGCCCTTCCTCCCCTTCATTTGTCCGACGACGCGGAGCGGAGCGTGGACGGATCAGGTCCTGGAAATGGAAATGGTGGATAGTCACCCTATGTGAAAAAGGGCGAGGGAAGGAGGTCGCAACATTACTGCCTCTCCCCTCTACCCCCTTCCCATCACCCTTGTCTCGTTCTGCCCGCACACGACCCGAATCGAACCCAAACTTACTGCAGCAAAGCATCCGAAAATATTGGCTGCTCGGTCGGGGAGAGCCAAAGTTCTTTTGATGAAATCACATTGCGCTGCTGACCTCCTCGTTTCTTTTTCTGCAGTGATTCGTTCTCTCCACCCCCCCCCCCCCCCCAATCCTCCCGCAAGTGAGCTGCTACTCCCTTCAGGCTGGCACACTGGGCAGAGTTTGCCATGGCCGGCGGGGTTGACATGTGTGTCGCCACCCCGTGCATTCGTGTGCAGAGGTTGGCAGGGCCGCCCACGGCCCCGTCCAGGGCCCCGCCACTCTGGACTGCCCTGACCATTGCACCCTAACGATGCCTTTTATGGTCTTAATTCCCAGGAGTGGTGCGCCTGGCGACCTCACGCCCCTCTCCTCCCCTCATCTTTCCCTCCCCGCAACCCCGACCGCCGCCGCAGGAGAGAATCAACTCACTGATTAACAGAAACAGTGTTGCCGACATGCATATTCAAGGGCCCCGGGTCGACAGACTACTGTCATTTACAGGCGGATGTTTCAGCCCGTGTGTTGTGTTACGGCCCACGTTAAAGAGAGTCACCAAAGGATGCACGGACGATGACGATGACGGGATGACGGACATATCGGCCTCTTGCAACGGTCGAAAATCACAGATACTATCCACGTTCCAGTTATTATTGCACTCTTAAAACCTTACGAAGCATTCGGACGCTTTGTATTACAAAGCATTTGCTTCGTACGCCAAAAGAAATCCCTGTTGTTACGAAGCAATCTGTTTGAAAGGTACGAAGGAAAGGCTTTGTAATGCAAAGTGTCTAAATGCTTCGAAGGTTACAAAGGCTTTGCATTCAAATACGAAGCATTGCTTCGTAAGGTTTTATTGGTGTGGATACGCGTAAACCGCAAACAGATGTGGGATACCCCGAAACTTTCTTACAGTACAGGTGGCCTCTCTCGGAACATACCCCACGTGCAGTGCGACGTGCATTCCGCGTGCTGCGGCGAAAGCAGTCGACACCAGGAAAAGCCTTGCCGCGCCTCCAGCAGAACCACCTGCGCTGCGGCGGTACAGTCCGCACACCGGGGGAGGCCGTGCCGCTCCTCTAGCAGAACCTACGCTGCGGCGGTACAGTCCGCTCCGGGGAAGGCCTTGCCGCGCCTCCGGCAGAGCCTGCGCTGCGGCGGGCGGGGTGCGCGGCCAGAGGCTGTTCCTCCACTGGCTGTTTTGAGGCGGGGACGGTGACCGCGAAGCACGGTGAGCGGCGTGGGCGAGGAAGCCCTCCTAACACACTGCATGCTGATCCAATTACCGGGGGCGGCCTGCGCGGGGTTGCGTCCGGGTGGGGTCCGAGCCGGCGGGGGGTGGACTCGAGGACCTCGAGGAGGGCGCCGCGGAGGCAGCCACCAGTGCGGGGAGCAGAACGGGGGGGCCATTTGCGTAACCCCAACTCGACCAAGTCCGCAAGTCGATTCGCCCCAAGTAGGGAATTTGGCCGGCGAGTCGGGCGGAGACGACGTCGGCGCACTTTGACGTTTATTCCAACGACGGACTGGACTGGAGAGGAGGGCAGACAGGTCTTACACAGTAAGTCAAAACAAAATCTGAAATGCTACGCGGGGTTTGCTGCACAAAGATAACTATTTTACTATTAAGAAAATTCGCTTGAAAAAAGAAGTACGACTAAAACAGTGCATTTCTAACAAAACCTAAAATTTAAAAGGAAAGCAATTAAATTACTTCGAAATTTTAGACGTAACAGAAAAACTTAATAAAAACGCGGGAAAGTATACGTAGTTTCGGAGCCTAGATTGCACTTCGCTCCGACGCAATTCTTATAAAGTGTAACCTTTGTTTTGATATCGCAAAGGTTTATTAGATCATTCATTAACTTGGGCCAGACATATAACAATCCGAGGATTGACCAGTCCAATTGCCAGTGCGTGGTGGGGCGCAACTAGCGTGGGGCCGCACTATTCTGCCGCACCGCGGTGGTGAGGCCACATTTCGTGTATCAAAGCGACAAAGCGCATAAATGCGTCCTTGACGCCTTGACGCGCGTTGCTATCGTGTGCTGCGGTACTGCGCCATAGAGGGGAGGGGAACAGAAGCCGATTGAGATGTGAACAGCCCAAGCCACAAATCACTCACAACACTGTTGAACATTTACAAAACAAATTATAATTTTGTTAAGCTGCCAACAAGTTGGCAGCGTAAGGTTACGCAGATTTCGCTTTTTGAAGCGAAGCAGAGCTTACGAACTGATTTGATAAAAATTATGTAAAGTTACAAACTTATTGCAAAACAGGTTGTTTTTACTATACAGAGACACAATTTTTATCAAATAAGTTTGTATTTGAGCCACAAAGCAACACGCAAACGAATAACATTTAGTTACGCGTCCTTAAATTGAGCTAGCCAATTTTACGCCCACTTAAAATAATTTGCAAATTAGTAAAGAGATTTAGCTGTAGGGCTAAGTGGCCAAACGACTGCTGAAAAACAAGAAATAGACGAAAAAACGTTTAAGAATTAAGTCTGTCGAATACCAACATTGGTTGGTTCCTGAACAAAAACTGTTTTAATTTTACAATTACTTTTTTGTAACACAATTAAAATTGACGTACAACAGCATCATCCATGTTAAAAAAATAGAAATAAATTTGCTGCTAGATTACGAACTGTATTTTGGCAGTCAATGATTGCTGATATTTCAGAATACGCAATATGTATACACTGTCCAATGTCGATGAAGGCTGCAGCTTTTAGAGTGCTCCCATTCAAAACTTTGTCCCTGCGCGAATGATGTTTGCGCGCAGACCAGCATGCATGCCACTACTTATTGCGCTTTTGCAGGGATGTCGCGAACGGCAAGGGAGGAGCAGTACAGGACCTGCTGCAGCCGCTCCGCCGACAGCCAACAGCCAACGAGAGGAATAATTTCGTTTCCGCCTCGCCAACGCCACGCCGCGCCCCGTCGTTCACACTTCTTGTTGCTCGGCAGAGAGAGCATTTCCGCCGCCACCGCCGCTATACTGCCGCCCGGGCGACTGGGTAGCTCCCGCACCGGAGTTTCATATCTCTCACTCACTGTGCACGCAGGG
>NW_026267152.1:150171-151487 GCF_000697945.3 Frankliniella occidentalis
CCCCCCCCCCTCGCCACACTGGATCGTCAAACCGAGCGGTCCCCAGAGGTTCCGCCCCTCACGCGCCCTATTCGTTCAGAAAGGTTCAAACGCACCTGCAATAATGCCAGGCTGCAAGTTCATGCGTCAGCGCCTGCGATTAGGCCATCCAGTGTAAAATGAATCGCGTACACGGTAAAAACAGTTGTATTTCAAGACCCGGTCTTGGATCTTATGGACGACGCCTATAAGACCGCGTCTTGAAATACATGAAACATTTTTTTTTTAACCGTGACTACACACTTTTAAATAAAGTATGGAACTGGCGTGCACGTGTAAGTGCGCAAAACCAAGTTCCATACTTTTAAGTGTTTGTCAAGATATTTGAACACTGAAACCTGTTCAAATTTGCTGTGGAACTCTTAAGTATTCAAATTTGCATACTGTTAAATTCACACAAATTAATTTGCAAATGCTGCAAAGCAAAAGTGTTAAGCAAAAGTGTTAAGCAAAAGTGTTTTAAGATAGGATCCAAATGCACTCTACAAAAAGAGTAAACAATTAGTTACTAATAAGCTGCCAGTACTCGTAGTCCAGCTCCCCTAGGGCTGCCATGCTCCGGATAAGGGCTGATCAATTGTTGCTCTAATAAATGGCCCGATCTCTGGGGGTAGATATTGACGAGGAAACAGTTTGAGGTCTGAGCCAATCAACGCATTGACGGAGAGGGAAGGGAGGGGGCTGCGGTTGAGGAAGGCAGGACTGCAGCAGATCCGTCCCCCGCCCCGCACCTGCTCAGCCTGAGACAATGGAGGACCCGTCGTCGTCGGGCCCCGCTCCAGTGCGCCCCGGCTCAACACTACAAGCTTCCTGAAACTGATGTCTGTTGGAGGCTTTGCGCCTGCCACGCCGAGATGTGGAAAGGGAGGGTAACGGGGGAGGGAAAGGGGGAAGGGGGGCAGCTGAGGGAGTTGGACCGGTTCTTGTTTTGTCATCACAACGCCCCGCGCTCTAACGGGGGACCAGGCCGGGGACCTGATCCAATTAACTTTCTCCGTGCAGCTTCCACATGGCCAAGCCCTTCTAAGGCGGTCCCGAAGGTAGCGAGGTAGCCGCCCGGACCGGGCCGGACCCCGGGGGTATTGTTAATACGGGTGGGGGTAGCGTGTGTGTCGCCCCCGAGTGACGTGAGCATCGCGTCGCGTTACAACGTGCCTCCTCCCTCTCCCCCGCTACACCCTCCCGCACCGCCACTCTCTCAAATTACAGTGCAACTAATCCGCTCCGACCCCCACTCCGTCCCTTCCCCGACACTCCCTCCCTCCCTACCCCCTCCA
>NW_026267152.1:155852-158762 GCF_000697945.3 Frankliniella occidentalis
GGGGGGGGGGGGTGAGCAGGCGCTGCGGGGGAGCGCTGCAGAGACGGGGGACGGACTAGAGGGTGTTGTTTTTCTCCCGGGGCGAGGCGAGGCGACACATCGGTGGGCGGAGGCGGTCCCTCTGCCTCGCCTGCCGCCGGCAGCACTTTGCTGCTGCTTTTGTTGTGAGGTGGAGGACGCCCGCCCCGTCCCCCACCGGTCCCTGTGCAGGGCGTCAATGTCACTGGGAACCCGTGCGGGGCGGGAGAAGCGCTCTGCCGTGCGGCGCGGGGCCGGGGCGCGCAGCTCTTGAGCCCCTCCGTCAGACCCCGCCGCCGGGCCCCAGTGCAGTCTGCTGCCGCTGCAGGCTCCGCACAAGTCGTAAACTTACAAAGCACCAAAGCTGGGGTAATCAAATTCCCCGGAGCAATAGTGAGGGAAGGGTCCGAGACGAGAGGAGGGTGCGAGAGTCAGAGGAGGGGGAGCCAACGGCGGTGGGAAGTTCGTCACGGGCGGACCGCTCGCCTGCCCCGCCTCCGGGCCGAGTCATCAGACAGAAGTGATTTTGATTTGTTTCGCGCGCGAAACATTTCAACATTTCAGTGCCGGGAGAGTTCGGCGCGGCGCTGGCTCGGCGCTACAAAAAGCCGGCGGCAGCAGATACGAGTCACACCTTTCCCTATTGCATCCCCCCCACTCCGTCCGACACCCGCCGCTGCTTAAGAGTTTGCCAATTATTTTCTCCTCGCCAAACTCAAACTCTGCAACGGGTCGCGAACAAAAAAGCATGAAAAAGGATGAATGAACACAGCGAGGGTAGCGGCGGTACGGCGTGCCTACCGAGGGATTTCAGGGGGTGAGGGAGGGTCAGACTGAGACAAACTGAGATGGATAGTGTTTGCGGGCAAAAAGCGGTAGTAGGAGCAGGGGAAAAAGGGGGAATCAGTGGTCACAGCAACAACAGGGACAGTAATTCGCTATAATTACCTTCTCAGACGACCCCGTCGTCGTGTCTCCTCACGCCTCCCTGCACCCGCCGCGTCCGACTTGGGCTGGGCAGACTGAGCGGTCGAGTAGACGCTCCGTTTTTCCTGTTTCCGGCTCTTCCTCGCACCCAGCCAACCCCCGTGGCCATGCTCAATGGCCGTCTCCAGCCAACCACCGCCACGACCCGCACGATACACGCTCATTAAAATTTAGCGAGGCCTTCGGGGTCGCGGCCCGCCCCGCCCGCCCCGCCCGGCGCGGCCGGCCCCGTCGGCCTGCTCGGCCCGGCCCGCCGCGGCCCCCGGACCTGTTGCCCGCAGCAGGGGCTGCTCCCCGCCGCTCCGCGATCATCCTCTTCCTCGTCCTGCTCTTCCCTTCCCTCCGCCGCGCCGCCAAGTTTGTCCTCCACTTGTTTAACTTTCCAGCCCCGTAGCCAAGGCGACCAAAGGGTTTGAGCGTGCCCCGGGAGGAGGAGAAGGAGGAGGAGGAGGGGTAGTAGAAGAGGGGGCAGCACACTCCACACGAGAGAGGGAGAGGGGGGGCAGTAGAACATGGAAAGAGAGCAGCGTGACGCTGCGTCACAGCGTTGCAGACGACGTGGTGGAGTAGAGGGACCGTGCACCCTGTTTTCCATTTCCCCCCGGGATAAAGGGTTGTGCGCGCCAAATAAGGACCGGCGCGCGACGATGACCGGCGACGCTCCTTATTGGCCCGTTTCATTATTCGCCGCCAATCAGGCGACGGCAAAGCAGCGAGCGAGCGCGCGCGTATTTTTTTCATTTTTTAAAAAATATTCATATTATTCATCCTAGAGCAGAGCGCGGGGCGAGTGGGTGCGGCACGGGAGGTAAGCAGGGGGATGAGAGAAGGGAGCAACGCGGGGGCACTCGGAAGGGGGTTGGGGGGCAGAGGTGAGGAGGTTGAGTGAGTTAAGGGTACTACGCCGCCCCACCCCGCCCCCTCCTGACCTGCTCGCTTGTCAGGCCGCAGTAATCTGCGTAATTCGTAGGCGAGGCGACTGAGCGGTGCTCTGCAAGCGAGAGGCGTCAGCCTCGTCGCCGGGGTTGGCGTCGGCAGAGGCGTCGGCGCACCCTCCAAACGCCACGTGCGTGCGCTCGAGCGTGCGTGCACGGAGAGGACCCGACCGAACACGGACGAGCAGCGCCGTGGGAGAGATAACAGAGATAACATTCCTAGCACTCCTCCCCGTCCCCCTCTCGACACCTGCCGCCCGCCCCCCAGCTGACTCACGTTGCTGACGACGACTCGATTGACCGTCTCGCGTGACCAAAACGCACCAAATCGTCCCGCTCTTCCCGGGATCGACTAGGCTAGCGGCAACAGCAGCAGCAGCAGCAGCAGCAGCAGCAGAGCCTTCCGATTTCAAAGCCACTCGCAAACTGTTGCCAGCAGACGGGGCCCCACACATACACGCACACGCACGTGTGCACAGACACAAACACACACAGTGAGAGCAACGAGTGTTCGGTTCACGTGCCCGTCTGGCCGGGATAAATGTCCTTCACGTCGCGCAGGCCCCGATCAACGAAAAAATCGCTTTGCAGCGAAAACCCAGCATGCGAGACAGAGAGACAGACAGATTGAGAGAGAGGGAGAGAGAAAGATAGATTTGGGAGGGGCGTGGGGAGGGAAATAAGGGAGGAAAGGGGGAGGAATCCAACGCGCTCTGGTCAATGAACCGGCTGCTCCACTCATTATCCCAAAGGTACGGCGCGTAGTGGATTGCCATGCGGGACGTCGCCTTCGGCCTCCCCCCTCCGCCCCTTTCCACCCCAATCCGTATATCGGCTCCACGACGCCGCCATCTCCGCCGCGACGCCGGTGTGTGAAAGAAAACGTCGTTTTAATCTGCCGAGCAGGTGGAGAGGCGGCGGCGTCGGCGACGCGCTGAGAGGGGGCGGCGTCGCGGGAGAAGGCTTGGGG
>NW_026267152.1:158872-161898 GCF_000697945.3 Frankliniella occidentalis
GGGAGGGAGAGAGAGAGGGGGAGAGAGAGAGGGGGGGGAGAGAGAGAGAGAGAGGCAGATAGAAAAGGGGGAAGGGGGTAGAGAAGGAGGAGTGAGGCGTGGGAGAGGGGCAGAGAGCGAGAGAGAGCGAGGAGCGAGCGAGGAGGTCACCCCTGCTGAGCCAGACCAAAGAGTCAGCTTGCCATCAATGCCAGAATGAGAAACCCCGCCCGAATTAGATTTGATTCTTCGTCGCGGCAAGACGTCAATCATCTCTAAAGCAAGAGTCGTGCGGTGGGGCTGGGTGCGCACCAAGGGTGTAATAGAGGCAAAAAATCTCAAGCAAGAATCGATCTTGAAAGCAGATGATACACAAGTTTAAGAGTAAGGAGCGCGACGCCTGCCTCACTTCACGATTCCCCCTATCATTTTATATCTTGTTTGTTGGTCTAGCGCTTGGTTCTCTCCTTTCCTGTCAAGATTTAAAACTAGCCGACAGCATAAAGTGTGGGTGTTTTAAGGTATCATCTTCTAAAAAAGGAAGGGGAGGGAGAAGACTAGTGGTCTGTGCTCCTGACCCATGAGGATGGAACACACCTGCCCCTATCCAGAAATCTATATAACGGATAAACGCGCGTGCTTGTTGTGTTGTTGCACGCTCGGGAAATTAGAGAGTTGTGACTCCCCGGGCGTGGTATATTGTCACCGGGATCGCCGCTGTTTGAACGGCGTGACGGACTGTATCGGCGATGTCTTCCGCTCCTTCCACTTCCCTGGTAATAATTAACGACCAGAGTTGTTGCGCGAGTGGAAGGGGGGCCGGGGTAGACTGCCGGGTGCACAGGACGGGGCGGGGGGTATAGAACAGAGGCGGGGTGACAATTCAAACCTCCAACTTGTTTCGCAGATGTTTCGCGCTCCTGATTGGCATTTGACGCAGCCTCGCGGAGGGAAAGAGGGTGGGGGCAGCGGCTGGTTGTTCGTTTCCAATTTTCAAAATCGACCAGGATCGCTGTATTATTTGTTACTCGACCGCAGCAAGAATCGATGCGGTGTCTGGTCTCCACGACAGGTTTTCCTCGAAGGGCCTTTGGCAGTGACGCCGCCTTTGTCACTATATGCAGTCCAGACAGGCGGTCCCTCTCCGCCCAGCCAGACGAACACACACCGTCCCCCCCCCTCCCCCCTCCCCGGGCACATACGTCTTGTGTCGCGGTATATTCAATCACGGTGAAGTCGGCCCGGAGTACGAATATCAAGTCAAATAGAGTCTCTCTTTCTCCCCGCCCCCCTTTTTTCTCTCTCGCTCTTACTCGCACAGTTCTCCTCTGCGCGTACCAAATCGATTTTGGCGCGGGCTGCCGGAAAAGCTTCCTGACAAGTTTCATTGAAAGTGCGGTAAGGAAGCGCTGAGGGAGGTGAGGGAGAGGGGAAGGGAGGAAGTAGAGGGGGAGAGGGTAGGGGGAGCGTGATAAAGGGAGTGGGAGAGAGGAGGTAGACGCCTGCTACCGGCTGCTACCAGTGCCCGCCCCGTGCCGGGCGTGCCGAGGTCGTCGCCCCCTCCTCGTCATACCAACATTCTGTCCCTAATTCGGCACCAGACCTTCAGATCGGGAAATGAACGGCGACGGACGCCGCGTAGCCTGCGCCGCAGACACCCCGGCGGCCCCTCTGAAAATGGCGCCTGCGTTACAGCTTTGAGTCCAACCCTGAATCTCAAAACGAAAATTAACGAGGAATTTGCAAAGTACTACTTACTACATTTACAAGGGACCGTCTAGAAAGTACGCCCGTTAACCGCCGTTACAAAGCAAATGTCAAGTTCATCCGCGATGCGATGGAAGCGCCCAGCTCCCATAGCGCCTGATAGGCAGGCAACATGTTGCCAGGAGTGCAAGCGTGTACTGCGGGCTGGCCTACGCTGAGTCTCACAGGCGCCGGGCCTCCGCACTTTGAAGAATCAATCTACAAAAACGGACAGGACCCGGTGTTTCACACAGACTGCAATGTTTGCGAAAAACTGTATGATGACCGTTTGGAACGCCCCCACTTTTGGGGCAATTCCTTACCTACGTAGGTTCAACTGAAAAGCACGACTTTTTAAGGGCATGTGTGTATTTTCCTGTTTAAACTACTATGAAACTACACTTCAGAAACACATCTTTGCCGTCCAGCCGAATCCTTCTAATTCCGACAGTGATGAGGTTGCGGGGTGGAGCGCGACAACGGCGGCGTGACGGTGACGGCCGAGTCTCCGCACCACAGGGAGCAGAGGAATCAGGCCACTACCGTGTCGTAGGATGACCCATTCTCCTCCAAAGTTTGTCAAAGTGGAGAGATTAACGGAAAGTTTGGTTCGTCGGAAACGGAGCCTCAATGAAGACACGACGAGCTCCAGGAGCACAGGAGGACCCTGCTAACGGTAACGGTCGAGAGCGGGGCGGGGCGGTGCGGCACACCATATACTCTCGGGGTGCCGACCCGCCACGACCCGACCAACCAACCCCGTCGAGCCACCGCCTCCCCTATCCTGTGCCCCTGTTTCCTGATCAAATAATCCTGCTAAAAATAAAAACACACACACAAACGCGCGCGCGCGTAGGAGGCGTGGCTTTAGAATTTCCGCGACACGGCGGCGCAGCGTGGACTGCAGCAGTGAGCGGGTGCACAAAGAGAGCAGCTCCAGCAGAGTGGGCGCTCTCCTGCGCATAGAATTCTTTTTTCTCATCGTAACTAAATAATATTGAAAAAAGTCGAGGCTGAATCGCGTATGGTCGATCATTTCCGCTAATTCACTGCACGAACTGTAAGCCCACACAGCAGGGACGGCGCCGCATAGAGAAGCGCCATGCTGTCCGCAGCCACACACGATTCCCGACCACAAAGCCATGGCGACCAGGACCCCGGCACCGCTGTCCACCAGCCACGCACTCTGCACTTCGCTCAATTTGATTCCCCGCACCGCTTGATCAAGTTGTGCTGAAACCTGAAAGTGTGCCTGTGAGCGGGTGCATATGTGAATGAGAGAGAGAGAGAGAAAGGGCAGG
>NW_026267152.1:161948-162602 GCF_000697945.3 Frankliniella occidentalis
AAGCGGGACAGCGGGGCGCGCGTACAAATGAATATATTGCAATGCTGCTGCCGCCGCCGCTAGGTTGCGAATGAACACGAGCCGGCCGGTAACCGAGTGACGAGCAGCGCGCGCGCGCGCGTCGTGTTCTAAAACAGAAATTGAATTCCCGGACTCGTTTCGCCGTAGCTTCAGCCGCGTTCGCATTGTTTGGCCAATCTGGCGTCGGAGCAAGAGAGCGAGGCTAAAGGCAGCACTCACACACACACATACACAGGGGGAGAAAGAGGGGGCGAGAGAGGTAGGCGAGGAAGAGCGACCCTCCAGCTCCGCGCCACGTTCAGCCACGTTCACCAGTGGCTCCACAGGAAATGGAGTGTGCAATCGGCATGTACCCCCCCCCCCCCTTAGCCTCTCTCGCTTGGTGTTTTAATCCTTTCTGGTCCCGCGGTGCACTGTTGGCCGCGCGGCTGGCCAGCCCGGCCCGGCGGCGCCCGCAGCCAAACGCAGCCAGCGTGTTGGCGGTGCGATTTTAATGCGTCGCTGGAGCCCAAAGACCGACCGGGCAGGGGGGGGGGGGGGGGGCGGGGGGGGGGGGGGGGGGGGGGGGCAGGGGTCGGGGGGAGGGAGCCCGGGGGGGAGGGGGGGGGGGGTGAGCAGGCGCTGCGGGGGAGC
>NW_026267152.1:168593-169924 GCF_000697945.3 Frankliniella occidentalis
AGAGAGAGAGGGGGGGGGGGAGGATGCGGAAATCCCAAGGTTTCCGAGAATCACTCAAAACAGACGTTTGTCCCATGTCCCGAGAATTACCCGAAAGGCAATACTCACAGTCCAGCGTAATTTAACATAACTGGGAAACTGCACACAACGTAAACTAAGTAGACTTACAAATTATAAAGCTAGTGTAATTTTGAAATTTTGAAATTGAATTGATGCATCCATGGGTCCACGGGTCAGTGCCTGCAAATTAAGGGGAAGCTGTGCGGGCTGAACACTTTTTGCTCGCTCGAGTCCACTACGTTTTACAAGTTTAAAATTAACCTTTTTTTTCAATTAAATTGAGTTTTTACTTTGGTTGTACTTACTAACGGATGCCATTATTTCTCAGATATCTCAAGGCAAAAGAGCAATTTGAATGGGGAAAAATATCAAATTCTTTTGAGGCACTGGCAAGCATGCTACTGGAGACCAGCCCGCACACCATACTATGGTGCTTCTGTTAGGAATTTGCCGAAAACCAACAGCCGCCTTAGTCGTCGGCCACAGCAAACGACGACATATCGCAATCTTCCTTGTTGGAGTGCCACTCAAGGAGAGGGAGGAGGGGGCGGGGGTAGTCGAGAGCTGCTGCGCTACGCGGCGCCACGCAGTGTAAGCCCGGTGAAGAGACAAACATGCGGTAAGCCCAAGTTCTCCTCCGAGCGCCAAGAGACAGTCCAATAACCACACGGTCCAATACTGGGGGTTTGAGGGTTGTAGTGGGGGGTAGACAACGTGGTCGCGGTAGAGTCGCGAGCTGGGCGAGAGGGGGAGGGAGGGCCAGGGGTGTCTCACGCGGCGCTGGCTCTAATGGCACGGCAAAAATAAGTAATTTGAACGAACCGAAACCAGGAGGGAGCGGACGCACAAAAAAACACGCACACAGTGGGAGAATCGGGCCAATCAGTGCGGCGTAGCTTTTATACCCGGGCGTGGCAAGGCCCTCTTATGTCAGGCCGAGGGGGAAGGAGGGAGGGGGCCTGCCAATGACGCGGTCAGCCCCCTCTCCCCCTTCTCCATTTCTTTTTTTGATTCCTTTGTGCAGCGCGGACAGTCATCATTTCCACATCGGAGTACGGACGACCCGTCGCGCCGCGCGCAAAGTAAGTGACGTGTGCTCTTTCATTAAACTCCCGGCATGTGCCTGTGTGTGTAAAGCAGCCCCGAGCTCGTCTCTCTCTCTCTCTCCCCCCCCCCCTCTCTCTCTCTCCCTCTCCCTCGCTCTCTTTCTCTCTCAGTCCATCCGTCTCTCTCTCTCGCTCACCAACACAGGCGCGCGCAGGCGGTCAAAC
>NW_026267152.1:170754-173606 GCF_000697945.3 Frankliniella occidentalis
CCCCCCCGCCGCTCCCCCGCATACCCTTAGTCACGACCCTATGCCTCTGCCAGGACCTACGACCCGGCTTGCTCCTTCCCCGGCCGCCGGGCCCGACGGCGGCGGGAGCCTCACGCCACAGGACATATTCATTGATTTAAGGGAGAAGCGGTAAGGGAGGAGGGAGGGAGGGGTGATGGGGCAGCGCCCGGGGGCAGTGGTGCGCCCGGGGCGGGACGGACAGCAGCCAGCAGGCGGCCATAGCGAGACGTGGCTGCGGAGGAGCGCGTGCATAAAAAAATCATATTTCAGCTGCTCCGTACATGTACGGTGCAGCTTCATGTGCGGTTCGAAGATTTATGAGCGTGCAAATCAGCGCATCGATACTAAATTGTGCGCAGAAAGGTAGTAATGCGGTAGTCGCGTAGTCGCATCTTCAAACTCACGGGACTGACTGACCCCTTATCGAAAGGGTTTTGAGCTGCAGTCTTGTCTGCACTGCACACTCAATCCCAAAAAGTTCGAACTGTTACGCTGCCATTTGAAAGAGTCCGATCTATGCGCGTCCCCATACAAAAAAAGAGTTCAAAGTGGTTGTAAGCAATGGGAAGTGAGGCATATTTGGAGGGCTATAACTCCTCCCAGTCTAAAACAGGCAATTTTGAATACACGCAGAATAATAAGACTTGCCTCCCTTTACAAATGTGTAATTACACCCTAAAACATCTACTTTTTTTCCTTCCAAACTCCGAGACATCATAACGTTTACGTGGAGCGGTCGACGAGCGCCGAAAGCAGATCGAATACTTTTTTAGATTGGCAACAAAGCAGTTCGGACTCTTTCCAAACAGCAGCGTAACAGTTCAAACTCTTTTGGATTGGCAGCAAAACAGTTTGTTAGGGCGCGTCGTACGAAAATTATTCAAAGGATTTCCTTCGCATTACAAAGAAAATCGTTGGCAATCACAAAGCAGCCGCACTCGTTCACGGGAATTCTACGGTGTGTGGGTGCGCGCTGGCAACGCTCCACCACGCTCCGCCACGCTCCGCCACGCTCCGCCCCACGACTTCACCGTTGGAGGTTGTTGTGGCCCCCGAATCCACGACACAGATACGCAGCGGCCCGCCTTTGTGTACAGCATAATAATAAAAATTCCTTGAGTGCCGTATGTGGGTCTGAGGTGGGAACAGACAGACGCGAACAGCGGGGAAGAGGACGGTCGGGTGGGTGGATGGACAGACAGACGGACATGGGACTTCCCCGAGGCGCTCCAGGCGGAGGGTAGCTTTCCCTAGGCCTGCGGACAGACGGCAGGATGTGGCTATTGTGCGACCAGCGCCTCGCTTCGGGGCTGGTCGCCTACACTATCTGTCGCATGACCGCAAGGGGGGCCCGATTGACAATCAGGGAGTATACAAAATAAAAACAGGCTTTCTATATGCACTTAAAAAAGGGTTCTTTTTTGAAAAAAATAATTGTTAATCGTGCTAGAGACTCTAAAACACAATGGACAATATGGGATTCAATGAAATAAGTTTATGACCGATGCCCGTCATTTCCTGTATTTTCAGTTACCGGCGATACAATAAAAGGAAACCTGGCCGAATCCAATACGTTTTTGATATTTTGTGAGCACTCAGTTTTTGAGGCTCCAATCGAGGGAGAGGGAGGATAGACCGTGTCTGCCGCAGGGAGGCCTGCCGTCAGAACGTTGTTCCGACTTGGCAGTCTTTTTGCTACCCCTGTTAGGTGTGTATGGCACAGCGTGGTGCAGCACACGTACGAGCGTGCACACACACACACACACACAACGCAGATCAGACGCCGTGATATTGAATTATCGATACCCCCGGGCCGTCTGGCTGGGCCCGGCCCGCCCGGCTCAACACTGTATAGTGTAATGCGGTCTGCTGTCTCTCTTCCACCAGACAAGAACGAGCCGCCTGCGGTGACGGGGGGTCGCGGGGGCGCGCGGGGGCCGCGGGGGCGCACCCGGCCAGGACAAACAAAAGAGCGGCGGGGGCGGCAGGCGCAACGGAGGCGCGACGGAGGCGCGGGGCACATCATACGTCGCTTACAAAAATCACGGCACAAAAATAACGCGAGGAAAGTATAAAATGTTGAAAAAAAAAACTAACATGACCCGAATTAAGTTTCTTAATGTACTTTTCGCGGCACAATGAACACATTAATTAAAGCATACATGCCATGTACACTTTATTTAATGTGTACCATGTACACATTTGAATTGTCATAGAAATTACGCATTGCACTAAAAAACAAAAATACATTAGTGCTAAGGACAGTTGTAACACCCCCAAGAATATTTTGCTCTTGGATCGGCTCCAAGAACATAATGTTGCTAACCATACGACGACGGTCCTTGGCCTAACGACAATGTAGCTGACTCAAGAACAGTCGGTCGTAGAATGAGGGACATGTCCACTGCACTGTCGCACGGTTAGCAACAAAAATGTTCTTGATCCAGTAAAAGGCCTTGATGACAGGCATGTCCTTAGCACTAATGTATTTTTTTCAGTGTGCAAACCGAGAAGTGTTGAAATCTCAATCGGCTATGTACCAGGTAATATAGGTACAACCTTAAGTTCTCTACAAAAGGAGCAAGATTGGCACTAAAACACTTCGGTGTCACTTTTTACCAGGCGGGGTTCTCTTGCATGGAGAGAACGTATTGCAAAGAGTCTCCTGGAAGACTAGAGTATTGGGGGTGGTTCCGAAAATGATGAACTTTTGTTTGATCACTAAAAACTGGTTAGCGTGTTATGGTGTCAAAATTTGGCACTCTGAGAAGAAGAACGCCAACCAAGTCACAGTGATGGCGTCCGTACTGTCAATTTCGATCACGTTCGTA
>NW_026267152.1:181496-183952 GCF_000697945.3 Frankliniella occidentalis
CCCACCCCCCTCTCTCCACGCTCCGGCTGGTATGTGCCCCCGGGCCGCCGGCACGCCACGCGCAGGCATCCAAACCAATAGTGTTGGTACCAGCTACACCCTCACCCCCTCACCCCGGGATTATCGAGAGGCGTGGCGTGGCGCAGCAGGGCGAGGCGTTGCGGGGCGCGGCGGAGGTTCGCAACTTGGTGCGAGGTAGGTAAGGGGCGGGCTGGCGCGGCCCGGGCGGCCCGGGGGCCACCGACACTCGGCAGCGGTAGCGGTGTGGTCGCCCCGAGGAGCCCGGTGCACGTCCCTCTGAACACCTCTCGCCCGCCCCGCCCCGTTCCCGGAACACCCCCGCGTCTTGTAGCGCCCCGCGCCACGCCGTGCCACACAAAGACCCGATATCATTAGCTACAGGCGCCAGTGGCGCCGCAGCAGACGGGGCGCGGGCGGGGGGCGGGTGAGGGGAGTCCTCCCTGTGATGGCACGCCGGTGCGGCGGGGGCGCGCGAGCGAGACGGAGAGAGCGATGAGACAGAGAGGCGCAGAGCGAGACCCCCTTCCTTGGAGATTCATGAGCGCGCAGTTGGGCAGGACGCGGCGTGGGGACTGCGGCGGCGGCGGGGACTGTGTTGCTGCTAACGGAACAGGATCCGCAGACAAACAAGCGTGCCGTGCTTGCGCTGGTCCGCTTGAGCCGAAAGCCTCATCCAACGGGGCGCGTCGGTGAGGTCTTGTGCGGGTCACACGATTGGCTCTGACATGACACATGAACCCGCAGGTCAAAGTTGGGTCCTATGAACGTCGTCTGATCTTCCCGTGACGCCTCAACATCGTGCGATCTTTTGACGTTCTCTGAAGCGCTGTCTTCTTTCAATTGCGAGTTGTATAATATTGGCAGTAGAGAAAAGATGAAAATTGCAATGTCCTCCTTGATCTCTTAAGATCACACTGCAATTTTCACTGTATTTCTCTCTTGGCACGAAGGGTTTGTATGGTTGGACGAGTGAGTAGCACCCTCACAAAACCGTTTCACCGGCGCACCGGCGGAACAAACAAAAGTGCCGATAAAGCTAACAAAAATTTCGGTTCCATCAACCAAACTTTGATCGTGCGATTACACTGACAGAAAAAAGAAAAGCTGCGCAAACCATCGTATGCTTACTTCAGGGAACAATAAAAAATGGTTCGGGTGACAACAGCACAGGTGCATCGACCAAAAATTACGTACGGTTGTCACCACTGGCGGATTGTTTTCTCAATCTTATTGTTGTATGATTATCCCTGAAAGAACGATTCAATAATTGCTACAACTTTTCTTTTCTCTAGATGTAGATGATCTATTGGTGTGATCGGTTTGATTATATTTTTGTCCCACCAATTATAAATTGTTCAAAATTTCTGACTAATCGTTTCTTTGACTTCACGAAGTAAATTTTGGACCGCTCTAGAAACGCAAGTGTGTGAATGTCGCACTCTTGTAGGTGTGTGAGCATTCATTCGTACACTTACGTAGGTAAACGTGTGAATTTTCTAGGAAAAATTCACACCCCTCTAAGTGTGCGAATAGAGATTCACACACTTGCGTTTCCAGCGCGTAAACCTGATTTTTATGGTTCTGCTGACAAATTGCTTTCCCGAGTTTCTGAGTGAAAGCAAACCCCGCAATACGGTGGCGCGTCCGCTCGGGTACACCCGGTAGGAAACTCTGTATAGGTTTAACACAACTGCGGACAGGTCAGGCGGTACAGCGCGACCCCGCAAAAGGTCTGCCAGCGACGCGACGCGAGCGTGGTGGTGAGCCCAAACAAAAGAGGAAACCAATTCCCTGCTAATTATTTCATCAATAAATTTGCAAATAAATTCTGCAATTGGGGGGACCTGTCCGTGTGCGTGTGTGGTGTGCGCTGTGCGCGTCGAGTCGGAGGAGACGAGCGACCAATTAGTATTGCCGCTATGACACTCTCTCCCGTCCTTTCTCGGCCCCTCTCTCACACACCATTCTCCCGCGGCGGCCAGGAGAGTCGCCGTGGGGTCAAAAGACCGCCTTCGTTCGTCATTCGGGCATGTAAACTCAGGTAAACTTTATATTGATAGAGGCATGTTTGGTGTGCACAATTGTTAAACGGCTGGTCGTAAAAAAAAAAAACAAAAAAAACAAACATAATGAATGGGATATAGCTAAAATTTTAAATTTAGGTTATCCTATTCATAATGGTTTTACATTTGGCCACTGAAGATTGACCACGCCTCAATTCCGACTTTCCCACCCACGCCAGTCTCTCATTTCTAGCACTAACTCTTTTTCACTCTCAGAGGGCCGACGACGTAACCAAGACAGCCTTCTTCCTCCGTCTTCCCGCCAAAGCGATAGAGGTGGTAGGTTGGGATCACGTTCACCCGCCGGCACGGTGATGCGTGGAGTGAGGAGTGGCGGGGCGTGGCGGGGCGTGGCGGGGCGTGGCGGGGCGG
>NW_026267152.1:184002-189075 GCF_000697945.3 Frankliniella occidentalis
TATGTGCTTGGTCGGACGGCGTATGTTTGTTAACTTGCTTTTTTGACATATGGCAGTCTACGCCTATCTAAATTCGATATGTTGTTCACCCAATACTATATTGAACGCCAAATTCCATGTCAAGTGGTCAAAAACTACATGACTTTTAAGAAGTGTTCTGAATGCTAGTACTAAAAGTAAGAATGATTGTGACTTGTCAACACAATTTTGTCAAAACTAAGGAAAACTTTTAAATTTAATAAACTTGTTATGAAATTTAATGACCCCTTAGGACAATTAAGAATTTCATCAGAATTCTCATAACCTTGTTTGCAATATTAAGAAAACTTCTTAAATATCATAATCTGTTATTACGTTTAAGAACAACTGATAATGTTATTAAATTTAAGAGATATTTTGCTCTGAAGTTTCAGAATATTTTTTACAGTGTAACACGCTGCTGTTTTCATTCTTTTTCTCTCGATTACTTCCCTTTGGTCCTTGGTGGCACACGACAAGCACCGTCTACCGCCTTCAACAAGAAAAAAAGGAGAAAATGCCTACTGGGTCGTTGCGAAGAGTTTTGCGACGGGAGCGAGCCACGCACGGGATCAAAAGGATTGGAGCAGGCCGAGCCGAGCTAGGGCCGTCGCCCGGGGCTGAACCAATCCCAGCCCCGTGGCGCAGCGACCCGCCCCCTGTAGTTGACCTGGCGAACATGAAAGTAAATGTGTGAAATGGCAATTTGCAGGTGAGTATGGCGCCGGCCGCGAAGCGCTGCGAGTGTGTTGTGTTGTTTGTTGCGCTCGTTGTTTTCCGCGTTGTTGCATTTGCGCGTTACGTTGTCGGCGTCATAACCACCTCCCTCGCACACGCACGCACGCACGCACGCACGCACGCACGCACACGCACGCAGGCACAAACCTATGAACACGTTACGCGCATTCTGTGTGTAAGTGTTGTTCGGTGTTGTTGTGTTTTCAGCAAAAACGTCTCAAACTGACACGTACATTCAAGAACGTTGATTTTTTTTTCAACTTCTTTTACAAATGCTTGTGAATGTACTCTGCCAGTCACAGCCGAATGATCACAACATGAAACAGAAATAGTTGGTTTTAGGATTTACACAGAACATGTATGTTTCAATCATACAGCAGCATAACGCAACAGAGCAGGATACAAAACAGTGACTCAATCTTCACTGTCGCCTGCAGGCGCGACTACACAATATCTTACGACCTGGCGATTTCTGGCAGATCCCAAACCATTTGTATGATCTACATTTTATACGATTAACATGATAGGTAACCAGCCGTTAATTTTTAAGGCAGGAACAGCAGATATGCAATGGTCCGTCACACGAAAAAAAATTCCTCGTCGCTGCCTAGGGAATAAGCTTCTCAACAAAGGAGCCACTAGCACTACCGTTACGAGCAGACACTAGAACAAAACCGCTCCTAATACGAGCACCTTGTGCTGAACAAACAACATAGTGGAACGAAACGCCTTTTTCTTCTGGGTCTTGCGGCTTAGTAACGAAGGACCTGCCGGTTCGAGCAGAAAACATATGAAATTATGAAATTGTTTGTGACACATAGAACAACATAGAACAAGAGCAAGGAGAACATACACGAGGAAAAAAACAATTTTTCATTAGGAGGGTCTTAACTCCTCAACAAAGGACCCACCATCGGAAATTGTAGGTCGTATTATAGACGACGTAACCCCTTTGCGGCTCGCAATTATTAATTGAGCGACATTTAGCTGAAGCCGACATTAACACGTTGGAAATAAAAGCAAAACAAAGAAACATTGGCCATTTAAAATGATACCATGCCATTTCCAAAACTGTACCCGGCACGGGACATTTTCGGTCCTCACTTCTTTTTAGGAGCTTCGCAGTATAACGAGCATGCCTGGCCGTGCGGGACACGATCAGGCGTGCCTCTGCCCGATTGTTATCCGCCACATTCGTTACTGATCACTCAGACAGCCGCAACAACAACAACAATGCCATTTATCAGGATTACAAATCATCGTTGCGGCAGCACACAAAGGGGAACTCGTTACATTCCAATAACAAAGCGCGCGCGCCGACACATTCTATTACGCACTTGCAAACCGCGGCCGCAGAGACGTAGTTGTTTTCACATTAAGGTGCGCCCGTGGAAATCAATTATTCCTCATCGTCGTTCTATTTCGGTTGTTTGGAGAAAATTGACGAAATGACGCGTTGCAGTTCCCTTGTTGTATAGTTTTCGACTCACGCCGCCGCCCCACTGTTTCCGAGGGCGTTCGTCCGCCCCACGCCTCACCCAGCCACGCCCGATTAGCATACACTCGCGCAGCGCAGACAATTATTGTCCGGCATAAAGCCTCGCAGTAAGGAGCGGGGCGGGGCAGGGCGGGGCGGCAGACGAGACGGAGTGAAAAGGGAAGGGGAGCCGGGGGCCGTAAAGGTTTTACGCCTTAAAGGGAGCACAGCAGACGAGAGAGAGAGAGAGAGAGAGAGAGAGAGAGAGAGAGAGAGAGAGAGAGAGAATGGGACGCTGTAAGGTAGAGACAGAACGCGGGAGAAAGGGAAGGGGGTGGCGGAGACGCCTGCCGAGAGAAAGAGAGAGATGCGAAACATCTCAGAGAGATGTTTTCCCGACACGGCGGCGCTAGAATCGGAATATAACGAGGGGCCTAGGGCAAGCAGGGCAGGCAGCAGGGCGCCGTGCTGCGGTAGGCGGGGCCGGGCGGGGCGCGCCTGGAGCGTTGGGACCGAGGCGATATTGATCCATCTCGTTGAACACACCTCGACACCGTTGGACTGTCGGCTGGGGGCCCTGCTGCCGCCGACACCACCACCACGCAACGGAACACGTCAGTCCCGGGATCCGACCCGTTAGGGGAGGGGCGCAGCAGGGGGGCCTCCTCGGCTATGCGGCGGCCGCGCTCACAGGAAGTTAAGCGGGTGCACGAGGAAAACACCCTCCTTGTGGCCTTTCGTAAAAAAAAGAATACATTTGTGCAGCACCTTTTCAACTTATTTGACCCGGAAATTGCGATGGGGAAAATAAATAAAAATTATAATACGATCTGCGAGACCCGAGTATAGCGACGGCAGCGGGTGGAGCATCGTGCAGCGGAGGGCGGCAAAGAGCGGGCGAATTACGGCTCCTTTCTCTCCCTGCGAAATAAGGCGGCTCTACTTTGAAGCTTCAGGCGCCAGGCTGCTCCGCGCAGTTCCTCTCGGCGCCCCGCCACGCCCCGCTACGCCCCCTCTGCAAGGCGCCGCACTGCATTTGCATTCATTGCCATTACACGACACAATGCATGCGATGCACTTGTTGCTCAAAGACCTGGCCTGCCTCCAGATCCGAGCAGCTCCGGCAGCATCATCGCTCCTCTCCAGCGCGCCGCCCTGCCCCCGCCCCGCGCAGCGGCGGACAACACAGGTAGGCTAACGAGAGCCCAATTATCTCGCAGCCCCTCTTGTTAAAAGTTGCATCGCAGCGTGTTGAATCGGTTCGCTGATCCGTCTCCGGCACCTCAAACTAGCCAACAGCGACACGCCGCCGCTCGGCGCCGCCCCCCTAGCGCGCATCCCTCACAAATAATTATAAACTTGCAGGCGGACACAAAGTTCCAGCCGTCGGCCCCCCGTCCTCACGGCGGCTTGTCACTCCTCGCAAAAGCAATTCATTCAATTCGGCGTAGAACATTTTTTACTTTATGTCAGCCTCCGAATAGAGGCAACAAACGGAAAATAAAAGTAACCTTAGTAAGATAAGTTATTGGTGCATATCGAACTTCTGTCAAAGACGGTCAAAGATCAGCAAACATACCATTCCATCAAAGTACGAAAAAAAAAATGGTTGGAAGACACTAGATTTCAAACCGGTTTCCCTACTTTAATAGAGAGCTCAGTCGAGGGTTCAGTATAGGACGTGATATGAAAATTACACACATTTTCTTGTAACATTTTTTCAGTTGTAATTTATCGCACCAAGAAAGATATTTTCTTGTTTCAAGATCAAATTCATTTTTAAACAAAGTCTTGTCTTGGGAAAAAAAAATCTCTTCTTCAAAATATAATAAGCTTTTTTCAAGAGTGAATTTCACCATCAGCATATTTACTTTGCAAGAAAAGTGTTCCTGGAATAGAACCAGTTTTTCTGCGATGTGCAGAGTTATTTTGTTTGCTCTACGCAATCACAACACGAACAATTCATGAAGCAAATGCATATAGCATTTCGAAACGCGTGCATTTCGCCCCTAAAACCTAAACTCCAGGCCACACTGCCCAAGGTGCAGCAGGTGCCAGATGGCAGAGCAGTAGTGCCAGAGAGGGCAGCTTCCGGGTTGTTCGCGTCCAGGAGCAAGCGTGGGGGGAGCGGGCGGCCTGGTGAGAGGGCCAGGCAGGTAGGGGTGGCAGGCCTGGGAGTGGAGTTAGGCGCGCGCTGCATCTCGTTACAAACTTGAACTGCCATTCCGCCCCTCCCCGCGCCGCGCAGAGGAGGAACACATTATGCTGAACAACGCCCCGCCCGCCCCGCAACGCGTCCTGGCATTCCCACAAAGAGGCACGTCTCCCGATGGAAATGCATACCGCTGCGCGACGCATCACGGCAATCTATGATGAGGGGCAGGGGGGGAACCAGAACTCTCTGTACTCTCCAAGGCCTTTCCCAGAAATGCTACACGCTACGAGGAAACCAGGCGGGGCGCTGCAGCAGTGCAGCAGCGGCATCGCGACCAGCCGACGAGCCGAACTCGCTAGCTCGCATCAAACTCGCTACTTGCAGGGCCGATACTCTGTCGAGCTATCAGTCACTCTATACGGGCTGCGAAGCCCCTTTCAACAGGCGGCGCCCAGGGGGATAAGGGAGAAACCAGCCCCCCCCCTCCCCTCCCCAAACCCCGCGCGGTCCCGGAAACAAATTTGAGAGTTGAGCAGGGCGCGGCACCAGCAGCTCGAATCCGATTCGGTCGATGGTTTATACACTGCTCTCGCTCGCTCTTTTCGAATTTCAGCTAGAGCGCACACAGC
Organism: Frankliniella occidentalis; assembly: GCF_000697945.3. NCBI lineage: Eukaryota > Metazoa > Arthropoda > Insecta > Thysanoptera > Thripidae > Frankliniella > Frankliniella occidentalis. Next base: position 189,020 of record NW_026267152.1, read on the forward strand.
TAGCCGCCGCTCTCCTACAACTGCACCCACCACCCTGCCCCCGCCGACGCCCCCAA
>NW_026267152.1:193790-204246 GCF_000697945.3 Frankliniella occidentalis
CGTCGGGATCGGGCCAGGGGAGGGTGGGGGGTGCATGGCACACAGTATACCGGTGCAAGTAAAGAATCAGGTCGCCGCGCCCCAACACCTCATCTCCGCGCGCCACCTGCCGGTCCAGGTGCGCAGCAGCTGCAGCCAGCGGCGGGGCGGTCGGGCCCGAGGGAGAGCGAAAATGAGACTTTTTGTGGAGGCGAGGAGAGCAGGGAAACAGGGCGGGAGGAGGATTTAGAAAGGGGTAAAACAGCGCGGCCCATCGCCGGCCCGTCTGCATCCGGAAGTGCAGGTCCCGTGGACCGGATATAGACGCTGCCTGGGCTGCGCCGGCCAGCGCGCGTGGGGCACTGTGTCGCGGCGCGCGTGCAGGATATTGCGTCCGTCCTGTAGCGTCACCCCCACCCCTCTCTGCCGTGCAGAGGAAGTGGGCGCGCAGGATGTAGATTGAAAAGGCTGTTGAGCGGCGCGCCCGGGCCGCAAACTGTGTCAGGGAGGGCTGAGGAAAATCCCTGGATGGGACCATTTCGACCTTGCGTTTTTGGGCACGCCATTGTTTGTACGGGGAAAATTGTACATACCGCAGTCTTGGCGGAATGTGCTTGAATTTTTTTTTTTTTGTCTCAAACAGTGTCACAAATTTGTTCAATAAGCAAAAGGGTCGACGACGCGAAATCGTCCTTTACCATTTATGGGAAGCTCAAAGATGGATGGATCTTATTGGGCTCCTGTGAGGAGCATCGCGTTAGGATTATAGGCGAAAGTGTGTCTGGTCTTGAACGGCCTACAACACTGGTAAAACAAGTGTACAATGTTGCACGCCAATTGGTGTTTAAGTTCAAGTGTGCATTTTATCAACACATTGTGGTGTTTAACTAGGTTAATTAAATTGGTGTTTAAACTTTCGACACTTCCGCTGGTTCCTATTGATTGTGTGTGACCAAGTGTGCAGAATTTAAACGTTTACGAAACGTTTAAAACGAGGGGGCAATAACTCCCTTTTGATGTGTACACATGATTCCCGAAATATTTGATTCCCAGTGATTCTCGTCCACTTAAATTCATTCCTTAGGGTTTCTAGTGGTAGAAAACGCTTAATTCGACTAATTTGTATCAGTTTCATTAGTTTCCCACTTAGTTTAAACAATTTCTGTTGATTTCGAATAATTTTAATCGAGATGATTCCCAGGCAGATGTACACATGATTCCCGGAGTTATTGCCCCCTCGGTTTAAAATGTGCACACCACGCAAGTGTGCTACTTGAGTTAAACACCATGTAATGTTTAGTTACGTTGTTGTTTTAACTATGCACACTTACAACCAGTGAACTATCACAAAACGGTTAGATTGTACGTGATCAAGCGTAAGCCGTAAACGGCGAAAGCAAAACGCAATAGCTAAACGAGTCCATTTTCTAATAAAATGGTTTGCAATTGGGACAATCTGTTGAAATGAGCATCCACCGTAGGGCACGAGGACTAGGGGGGGGGGCGTCTCCCTTGCGGGGGGCTGTTTGCGCTGCCTCTGACCGGCCCGTCCGGCCGTGTTTGCCCGTCGCTGCGCAACAACTAATAATAACACAAAAAGCAAAACGGGCCGAGCCGGACGGACGACAGCGCGGGGTCGGGGGGAGCAGGGGGGCAGGCTTCATTTCGGATGAATGTCGTTCTGGTCGGGCCGCCCCCCGCGGCGCCCTGGCTGCAGCCCCCTTCCACCGCACGTCTCTGTGTGCTGGCTGCGTCAATAAGGGGCTATATGCAAATCATTAATTAACCCGTATTGGAGGTGAAATGGCTAATTGGATCAAGTCTGCACCCAGCGCCGAACCGCGCCACACCACGACGCGCCACGGCAAGCCGCGACTACAAAGGGATCGCTCATCGCTCTGTTCTCGGTCGGTGCGGGGGAGAGGGAAGAGGGGGGGGGGGACGGATTGCGCAAGTCTCTCCGGGCGAGGGGTCGGGCGGGGACCAGACGAGATGGACCTCAAAAGTTAGCGCACTTTGCACTTTGCGCGAGGGTAGTCTTATCTCATCTCTGTGTGAAGGTCACAGTTCGTAACGCTGGGCGCTTGGAATAAAAAAGTTTTATAGTTGGGAAGCAATCCTCGAAGAGAGACACACTTTTAGTCTTTTCCAGCACAAAAAATTACAGCGTTTCTGAAGATATTTGAAAAGTTTGTAGAGCTTTAATTATAAATGTCAATGTTACAAAACGACTTCATGTTAATACGAAACGATATTTGGGCCTGAACATACACATCCAGGTGTACACAGTGACAGAACATTTACTGATCATGTACTTTACAGCATTCTTGAACACTGTTCAAGAATATCCGTCAACTCGCGGTGCTAATATACGACCAATCGTTCGTATTTAAAAATAACTAGAACTCTGTTCTTGTAACGACACATTTGGATTTCCAGAGTCTGCCTCCGGTCAGAAAAGTGTTCGTTATGGTGGGTAGATGCGTCGCCGAGTGTGTTGAGAGAGAGGGGGAGAGAGAGAGAGAGAGAGAGAGAGAGAGGGGGGGGGGGGGGGGGGGGGGAAGAGAGAGAAGAGAGCGAGGAAGTGAAAGAGATGGAGAAAAACAAGGTTTGGAAAATGTTGGAGCCAGTTTTAATCTGCTGGGAAGTAACGTACCTCCTCATGCATATTCACCCCAGTCGGCCAGCCGTCGGGCCCCACCCCAGGCCGCCCGAGGGCCCCCCTGGACCGCCAAAGGAACAACACACAGTCCGTCAGCTCCGAGCGCTACAGCTGCATTTACCGGTCTAATCCGTGAGTGCAGTGCGTGCAGCCCAGCGAGGCGGGCGGACACGGCTGGCCATCCGCCTGGGAGCGGCCAGGTGGCTGTGCGGCCGCCGGGGGCTGTCTGGACGTGTCTCGACCACAGACGGCCCAGCTCGCCTGCTGGCGCTGGCCCAGCCGCCCCTGGCACAACTGTTGATGCAAGTTTTCCTCTACCTCCCTGAGCGGGCCGGCCGCCGGGCCGGAGGCAGTCGGCAATGCAGTGGTTGTGTGTGCATGTGTGTGTGCCGTTTGTTTTGTACACATATCATCCAAAAATATTTCCACGGATGCACTGGGGATATACTCATTAGCTTCCCCTTCAACCTCCCCCTCCTTCTCCAAACCCCGGGGCGGTCTCCGTAGGGGCTTATCGGATCGCCCGTATGCATGGCGGCGCGGGGTACGTCGATAATGAAAGTCTGTTATGGAAACAATATTTACCTCTCAGCACAAAATACGCGGAGAAAATTATTTTTCGACGCCCCTTTACTACGTCTGATTTACCGTGTGGCGTGTTAACACAATATCCGACGCAAACTGTCAAAACAGGAAAAAAATCCTTGTAAATTTACATTTGTTGTAACTTTAATTTACAAAATATGCTGTAAGCTCGCGACAACCAATTTCGACCAATTCCAAGATGATACAAAGTGCTTGTAAACTTACAATTTTAGATTGAAACTTTACGACACACATCATGGAAAATCTTCCCGTCAACCTTACTGACTATTTTTCACAGTGAAAGAATTTCACTCTAAATTGGAAAGGACAGTATCTAGCGAGGATGCGTTCTTCAGCACATCTAAAATGAGAACAAATTTGTACCTAATAAAGTTATTCGGGGATCGGTAACTGCCCGAAGTTTTAAGCTGAGCAAAGCCTGCAACTGCGCGAGGTTTGCAGCTGCGCGTGTTTTACTACTGCGCGAGGTACTTGTTGACTCGTAACTGCGTAGGGTTGTTAACTGAGCGAGGTATACACCTGCGTGACGTCGACAATAACTTGAGGTCTGCAGCTACGCGAGGTCAAATAATATAGTTTGTAACTGCGCGAGGTCAGTTTTGTCTCTCATGCAAATGCGAGGGGTCCACGGCTGAGCAAGGCTTGCAACTGCGCGATGAGGTTTGCAGCTTCGCGAGATCAAAGATTAGGCACGTTTAGTTGGGTTGCGTTACGTTGCATTAGGTTACGGTAGACTTAGAATACGTAAGGTTAGGTTGCGTAACACTGTAAATGGGTTGGCGTCTTTTGACGGTTACGCTAGGTTAGGTTACGTAAGGTTAGGTTACGTTTGGCTGGATTACGTCAAGTTGCGTTGGTTTAGTTTCCTCGCGCAGAGATGCAGACCTCACACAGCTGAAAACCTCGCGCAGTTGCCAACGTCACGCAGTTCACAACCCCACACAGTTGCAAGTGTCAACAAGTACCTTACGCAGTTGCAAAGCAGGCGCAGCTTCAAATCCCGTGCAGTTACAAACCACGCGCAGTTAACACGTTCAGTGCCAGGCCATTTTTAATTAAAAAAGTGTCCGACCTCACGGTGGTCGTGCGGCACAAGGGTGCCAAAAAGTGAACGACCTCTGGTGTGGTCGTGCGGCATTTAAGCGCCTAACATTGCCCAAGAGCCCGGCAGAGACTGCCACGACCACGGAGAGGTCGTATGGCACTTCGGGCCTGGTGGTATACGACCACCGTGTGGTCGTATGGCACTTGGGGACTGGTCGTATACGACCACCGTGTGGTCGTATGGCACTCAGCGACATTCGCCTACGACCACCGTGTGGTCGTATGGCACTCAACAACATCTGCTTACGACCACCGTGTGGTCGTATGGCATTTAGGACCTTCAGTTATACGACCACCGTGTGGTCGTATGGCATTTAGGACCTTCAGTTATACGACCACCATGTGGTCGTACCTTTCATGGTACCAAGTGCCATACGACCACACGGTGGTCGTAGGTGGATGTCGTTGAGTGCCATACGACCACACGGTGGTCGTATACCCCCAGTCCCTGAGTGCCATACGACCACAAGGTGGTCGTATAACGACAGTCTCCATGTGCCATACGACCACTCCGAGGTCGGGACAAGTCGCGACAAGGTTCCCTGCAAGAAATACTGCCCGTTCGTGCCAAATGACCACATAGAGGTCGGAAGCCCTGTGTCTTTGAAATGCCATACGACCATCATGTTGTCGTCCAAGACAAAGCCTTGAGTGCCATATGGACACCTACCGGTCGTATCTTTATCTCCGATCCACAGGCCAAAGGCGGGGTTTTGATTGTCTACCCGAGACACCCCTAGGCCAGACATAATTTTGGTCTAGCATCAACCCCCAGGGTTTGAGAAATTAAAACTTAAAATTAGCTATTTGGAAACATGGTGGTCGTGTGGCATTGAACGTGTTAAATAGCATAGTTCACCCCGCACAGTTGCAGTCCTCGCGCAGTTACAAACCTCGCGCAGTTGCAATTGTCTTCTATTACTCTTGTTATCAGCAGAGTTTTCGCGACTTTGCTTTAAAACCATACCAATTTTCAATTTGGAGAATAGCGGTCGAAAAGGCCCTGAAGAAGCATGTGTGGAAGAAAGTACGGGGAGAGCTCAAATCAGAATAATGCTGGGTGCCTAGAGGCTTAAACCCGAATTTGAGTTAGGTCTAGAAAAAGCAAAACCACTATCAAATAGAAGGGTGCCTATCGGACCCGACGCGAACCGATTCTTTCCAACCCGATTCCCCTTTACCTTCCTTGCCTCGCCCCTTCCCGTGGTCACGCCTCGCCTGGTCAGCACCGCAAAGCTACACCCCGCCTGTGACCCGATTCACCGAAAAAGGAAAGAGTTCATGGCACAAGAAATGTAGAATTTCTACACTGTCATAATACGAACACATTTTGTTCGTATTATGCATCCTTGCGTTCGTAATATGGAGGTTCTCGTTCATATTACTAACGATTTCAGGATCCGTACCTTACTACGCTATATTGGTTGTCACTTTGTCAAGTACGAACCCAATTTAAAAATGAAGACCTGCATATTACGAACGAGATGACTCGTATTACGAACGAATTGTGTTCGTACTATTGCAACACAACCATTGTTCGTGTTATGCATACGGGTTCCATAATATGAAGAGTGGCGTTCCCCTTGCTAGCTATGTATACGAACAGCAAACCAGGTCTCGCGTAACACGCTTCGCAATATCTCGCGATGTACTGCTCTGCTGTGACGCGCCTGGCCCACAAGTCATTTTCCTTGGTGTAAGCTATCCGGGAAATATGGCTATTCATAGCTCCAATTTGGCCAGATGAAGTAAAAAGCAAGTTTCTCGTGATTATCAGTGTTCTAGGGGTCCTAGAACCCTATAAAGAGTACCAGTCAACTCTAAATATGCGGTTTTATGGGGTTACTTTGTCTGCCATTTTTCGATATGAAGCAATTTCGACGGCATAGTGGGTATAGTGTATCTATTTTCGTCGAACAAAGAGCCTAAAAGGTGTGAGCAACACGGACTTAATATTCACCAATATACCTCTATTTTCGCGAGCTACTCTTCTAAACACCAAAAATAAAATTTCCCAAAAATGTATATTTTTCAGGCAGCTTGTTTTTTGATTTGTTTGAAACGTCAGTTTTTGAGATAGAATGTTCGTATTTGAACTGGATCTGTCTCTTTAAGGGGAGACCCTACTGAAAAATTGCTGGTTTTGTACGTAGTGTAACAAATTAGAGTTTACGGTGGATTTGCAAACATTAGACCTGAATATACGTGGATATCCACATAAATGTACAACAAATAACACTTCCTACTGTCTCTATACACGATTTGCAGCATGCTCCGGCCAGTTTTTACCCTCTCAGTGACTCGCGTAAGACCTCTCCAACAGAGTAGTGTTTCGTTGATTTTAAAATGTACCATGCAGGATAACTTTAGAGCTAGAGCTATCGAACCTCGAGTTGACCCACATCTTTGTTGATTGTCTGACCACAAGTCTTGGCATCGGTTTTGTAATCAGGCTAGTGATTCCTCTGTAATCACTAAAAATATGTGAAAGATTTGCAATTTTGAAATTTATGCACTTTAGAGCATAACTGAGCATTGACATACTGTGGGTAAAATGTTTTCCATGCCAACTTTTGTCAAGCACCGTTTAAACTTTCAAAAAATCGTAGGTATAATTCTAGGAGCAAAGTTATCCTGCATGGAATGGTTTCCCCAAGCAGTGTTTTTCGTGAAAAAATTCGATTTCTTACTTATTAAAACGAAATTGTACACTTTGACCATGTCAGTCATAGTTTCTTTACACTCTTCATCACACTAAAAATATAAGGTGCGCGAAATTTTCCTTTCGGCCGAATAAGCATTTTCAGAAGGGTCTCCCCTGAACGGTACAAAACGACCCAGGAGTTTTTAGATCGCTACCTCGATTAATTCTCGACTTAGCGCGCGCACAGGAGTAATTGGCTCCGCTATCGCTCAGCCAATGAAAACTGTGCGTTAGTAGAATTTCAAGAGTGCACCCAATGTAATACGACGCCTGACCGTCGTTAAGATTGACGTTGCAGTGTTGAAATTAAAAGTGATAAGTTGACTTAGTATCTGCCAGACCTCTTTGGTTCTTACATACACATTGCCACACATCGTTCGACGGGTCTTACTAAAAAGAAACGATCTCGTCGCGCCAATCCAGAAAAATACGATCTCGCCGCGCCGATTCAAAAAAGGACGATTTTGCAGCGGCGCGGCAAGATCGGACTTTTCTAGATCGGCGCAACGAGATCGCTTCTTTCTCGTAGGACCCGTCGCGTTGCAAGTTGGCTTCAGCTCAGTAGTGATAGCAGTCGCATGAACAGGGAGTTCCTAGGGTCCCCACCACCGAGACACGCAAAAACTGGAAAATTGCAAACAAAACGTTGAGGAGCAGTATGCCGACCGATGCCGACAGACGTACCCTGGTTCAGTCCAGTTTTCAACAGGCGTTGTGTAACGAGAGGCAACCGTCGTAGGGTAGCGCCACTGGCAAAAAGTATACCCCACTTGCCGCAGATTATACTCTCGGCTAGCCGCGCTTCGTGCCGCTACCCCGCGAGTCGGGACAGTCGTCGGGCCACACCCTCCCCTACAATATGAGACAGCCTCCAGTCCCACGCCTGCACGGCAAGGAGTATTGACAACCTCCGCTTTTATTATGCTCCACTCACACAGTGTCATTTAGAATTGAGAGTTTGCAATTAGAAAAAATGAAGAAGAAATGAAGAAGCACCATTTGAGATTTATGAAAAAAGAATCCTCAAAATGTCCAGTAATATCGTAAACCAATAATTGCCCTTGTTTCGCTACCTAGGCTGATGTGATTTCCGATTGGCAGCGGCAACTTTTATGTCGTAAATTTGGACCAATCGCTACCCAGAGCACTGTTATTCAAATACTGTGACGTCACATTCTATAAAATGTGACTTGTGTCACATTATTGGGTATCATGTCAAATTCGTTTTCACGTGACATACGTGCGCCTCTTACACTGTGAAAAATTGTCGTACCGGGTACAGGAAAATTTCCATGGAAGAAGTCATACAAGTACAATTTAAAATTGTACAATTTACTAGCCCTATATACACTGTGAAAAATGCCGTCGTAAATTTACAAAAAATATTGTAAACTCGAATTATAATTTAAGTTGTAAATTTACGAGAGCATATTTTTTTACTAGCCAATGGATTTTAAGTTTATACGTACTGCATGTATTTTTACGATTTCAAATTGTAATTTTACAACTTGAGTCAAGGAAAATTTTCCTGTAAACCTACCTACTTTTTTCATAGTGTATCGACTTGGAATCGAATATCGAGCGACAACGGGAGGTTGTACATGTACGACTCGTATTGTGAATGGCAAATTACAAAACATATCGTACATGTGCAAATATATTTCTTACAGTGTATGCACTGAGCCCCTGAGAGCAGAGCGGTGCAAAAGGTATGTCACGTTATAAAGAATGTGACATGATATTCTAAATAACGTGACACAGTTCACATTATATGGAATGTGACGTCACAGTATCTGAATAACACTGAAGAAGGGAGACACGCGAATTATTGGGAAAACGGCGAGAATGAGACGAAACCCAAACCCGTACGAAAAAGGGGTTTCCAGCAGATCTCTAGGATGTCTCTTTCAGAGACATTGCCAAGAATCTACCAAGGCAATTACAAGCCACCCCTGAGCCTGTGCTGGGGCAACTCAGAGACACTTACTTAAAATGGTTCTAGGAAGGATCTTTAAGGTGATACAGGACTGAAACTGGAAAAGTCCGAAAAAAAAAAACAACGCTATTTTAAGTTTAAAATCAAAATGAGAATTAAATAAAGAAAAAGCTCTCTATTTCATTCTAGGTTAATTTATTGCGGTTCTTTTAAGGTTTAATAAGTCTATAATTAAACGTAACTGTGTGCGCGAAACGTTTTTTATCTTCAAAAAAACGTGTCGCGAACACAGTTACGTTTAATTATAGACTTTTTATACCTTAAAAGAACCGCAATAAACTAAGTCTACAACTAAAGGCCAGAAACAGACATCCTAAAGCGAGCATGCACATACTCTCCAGAGATATTACAGGGTCCACCCGGAGACAACGCAGAGACTGCGAGGAGACTTCGTCAAGACATCCAGGAGAAGGATCAAAAGATTCCTCCTAGAGCCATTTTAAGAGTCTATGAGTTGCACCACCACAGGCTCAGGAGGGGTTTGCGATAGCCTCACCGGAGTCTGGGCAAAATCTATGAAAGAGACATCCTAAATGCACATTTTTTGTACGAGAAGTCACGAGAGACGACAACTCGAACCCAGATCTAGTCAGAGTCAGGTGATCAAAATATTATCAGTCGGAGTAAAAGGTGGGTGACCGTGCGGGGGGTTTTACCCGGTTTTACCTGCATAAATGCAGAACAGTGAATTTACTGTATCGACGCGGCAGAAAGCGGGCGGCAGCATACTGCTCAACTGGGCTCAACTCATTTCGTGAGTACAAAAGTAAGTTTGCCTGGTTATTATTGGTGAGTGGCCGGGCGAGTAGCGTGGCATGGCGTGCTGGGCGCGCTGTTCGCCGATATCGGCTGGGCTCCGTAGCCCAGACGCGCCAGTGTGCCGCGGCCCACCTCCAAACGAGCGTTTGCTGATTCCATTATATGTTGCCAAGATACGCCACCTCCCCCAATGAATAACTAAGCAGGTGAGTAAGTGCTCTGCAGCCGCCCCACCACGCTGCGACCGCCGAAAAATATACAAGCCGCAAGTTTATAGTACCTCTTGATGGGTCCGGCCAACACGAAATAAGAATAATCGTAAAAAGCATCGAGCGAGGCTGACTTCTTATTTCTGCACCAGTTTATTATTTTACTCATTATCCGAAGGAGGAAAATACGCCGAGGGCCTCATTGGAATGTCAACAAGCCTCTTCTAGTGCATCAGCCGAGTTTTTCGATCCCCCGATCCCCGGCTATTCCTTTCATGCAGCAGCCCCCTCTGACTCTTTGCGTCTCCTCTGCTCAGCAGCCTGATTGGTGACTTAGACGGTCCTCTCACTTGCACAAAAGCCCTATTGGGTCGGTGACGGCAAGGAAACTGAATGGGCAGAAGTTGGAGAGAGAGAGAGAGAGAGAGAGAGAGAGA
>NW_026267152.1:204361-210902 GCF_000697945.3 Frankliniella occidentalis
ATAATAATAGTCGAAATTGATACAGGCGACGTCCCAACGCCAAGCCAAAGCGATCGCGTCACGCACCACGCCCCAACACTGCAAGCGCCCGCCGTCGACGGGATAGGCCGTACAGCTCGACAGCTGTGACCTGCGGGCCTGCCTACCCACCCAGGGGCTCTCAGCCTCCGAACCCCACTCCATCAAAACCTACGGCGAGAGAGACAAGGAGAAAGGGAAGACGGATTGCGAATAAACACAGAACAGTGCAACAGCCCAAAGAACGACCACTGCTACACACCGCACGCGACTCGTACTGTCACCTAATTAAGCGCACACAAACTTTAGATTTTTAATTAAAGTTCCGTCTAGCTAATTACTTTTTTTTCTCTCTTACTCCAGTCTACCCACCCAGCCCGATGCTGCTCACCACCTCCCCCATCCCCAATCTTTCCCTTCCTTGATTCAATTATCCCCCCCCCCCCCCCGGCCCATAGTTCTTTCCGATATTATTTTCTCTAGGAGCGCCCTCCTTCGCCTCACGTCAAAGACGATCGTTTTGGACTGGCGTTTACGGGCCTATTCACTTACACAGTAGGTTTAAATAACGCCTCCAATGACGATCATATTTTCAGCGCGCCCTTTTCTGATTTTAAGGTAGGACTGAAACTGGAAAAGTCCTTCAAATCAAAATGTGAATTAAACCAAGGAAAAGCTCACTATTTCATTTAAAGTTAGTTTATTGCGGTTCTTTTAAGATGTAAAAATTCTATAATTAAACGTAACTGTTGTCGTGACACGCCTTTTATCTTCAAAAAACGTGTCGCGACCACAGTTACGTTTAACTATAGACTTATTTTACCTTAAAAGAACCGCAATAAACTAACTTAGAATGAAATAGCGAGCTTTTTCTTGATTTCATTCGCATTTTAATTTTAAACTCAAAATAGCTGTTTTTTGACGGACTTTTCCAGTTTCAGTCCTGTATTACCTTAATTAAAACAGGGAGGAAAAACAAAATCAAAAGAGATTTTTTTTAAGAAAATAAAAACTAGTGCATTTAAATTTCCACGGTACGGCAGGAATGTAGAAAGCGCCACCCGCCTAGGTACGAGAGAGGACGGACCGGAAGGGGGAAGAGAGGTGGGGAAGCACAGGCGAGGTGGCGAAAGATTTGGATTCCTCGCGTCCCGCCCCGACACCTCCACTTCCGCTTCCGGCTCTACCCGACTCGGCCCGGCCTCCGCCGCTGCGCTGTGTAGATCAATGCCCCTGTGCCGAGCGCAACACTGCCAGCAGCCCGGCCGGCCGGGCCAAGACGCGCTGGCTGCGCGCGGAGGGTGGCGGCGGGGGGTGGGGCGGATAGGGAGCGGGCGGGAGGGGAGGCACTCTGGCGCGCTGCTTCGCACTCAGTCGCACCCTGCTACTCCCCCGGCGCGGTCGGTCTGCCCTCGCCCGCACCCGGCCCGCCCGCACGCACGCCCGCGCAGCGCCGCGCGCACGTGCACTCTGCCGCGCGCCGCCCGCCGCGCTCCCGCGCCCGCACGCCCGCCGCGCCCCGCCCAGCCGCGCCACCCGCGCCCCGCCAGCAGGATTTGTACCAGCAAGACCGGCGGTAAGTGAAACAAAAAAAAAAAAAAAAAAAAAAAAACACACACACACACGAAAAAAAAAACAACAACGTGAGGGCGACGGGAAAACGTTTTTATGTGCGGTGCAGAGCGCGCGTTGCTCAGAATGTCATTCTCTCGTGCACTCTGCGCAGCGCTGCAACGGTCTAGCAACAAAAACAAAATTACTGGGATTGCAAACGTAAAAGGACTTTTTGTAACGGCTGAAGGACGTTACTGGCACAACAGATTACTGCGTTACCGAAAAAGTATTAGCAACCACCTAAAAAGCAAAGACACAATTGAACATATATTGCAACTTTTCCTCACGAAAAAAAAAAAGATTCGCTGAGTCAGCTAATATATTGACTGGTATCTGGACAGACAAGCACATAAACTTCTGTAAGGGGCCGTTCACAAATTACGTCACGCAAATTTCGGGTGGTTTTGACTCCCCCCCTCCCCCACGTCACGCGGCTAACCTAACCTTCTAATGCTTTCAGGATAGGACCGTCACGCGGGCAGAGACCCCCTCCCCCCCGTCAGATGCGTGACGTAATTTGTGAACGGCCCCTAACAACTATATTGTCTACTCTAATCAATCATTGGCTGTGCCAGTCAAAGATAAGTTGTATGAAGTAATGATTTGCCTGCATCAGTAAGGTAGACCTCGACTGATTTAGGTAAGGGATAAGCTCTCACAGCTAATTTTTGACTGGCACAGCCAATGATTGATTTGAGTAGACAATAAAGTGGTTACAGAAGTTTATGTGCTTGTCTGTCCAGATACCAGTGAATATATTAGCTGACTCAGCGAATCTTTTTTTTTCCGTGCCTTCTTACTGAAACGGTTTCCAGTGCCCGCCGCCGGTATGCCGGGCTGCGCGTCTGCTTCCCGCTGGATTTTTACTACAAAGCCCCGTATTTACAGCACACGTTTACAATTCATGCTAGCAGGTCACCTCTCATGACAAAAGTTGGAACAATAACGGCGCTCCTCCCCCCCCCCCCCCCCTCCCTGCCGCGTAAGGGAGGGGCCGCAATCGGGCCGCATTGACTTTCCACACGAAACAAAATTATTTTTCTTTTGAATCGCAAAAGAGAATAAATGTAAAGAGCAGAGGAATTCGCGCTGCCAAGCAAAGCCGACAATCGTCTGAAAAGTCACGCGACCCGGCAGCAACTGTGCGACTCGTCCAGATCCATCCATCTACGAAACAACAGCAGAGGCGCAGCGCTCGAAAGCCCCGATCTTTGACCGACACAGTAAAATATCATCCCACGATGTTGAAAAGAGTTCACTCAAAATGCCTATGGTTTTCAAATTATAAAAATGTTCTCGTTCTTAGTTTATTTTGGCATTGGTTGCATGAAGAAGATATCTTTCTTGATTCAAGTGCATTTAGGGGTCAAGAGAAAGTGCGAAAAGGCTTTAATTTGGTTCAGAAAATTGTGTTCTTTGTAAAAGAAACCATCTTCGAGAATGTCAAAATCAATCAGATTTTCATCTGCATAATACACCCCAACTCCAACAATAGAATCCATTGATTTTCAAAGTAACCGAAAGTACCCAAAGGCTCCGACAAAGTTGCGTTACAGTGTGCCCCATCTACTGGCGCGCCCACGCCCAGCTCTGCCCTACCCCGTCACGAAAACATTGGATGTCCGCGGTCAGACGACACGACCAACACGGGTCTCCATATATCCCCGCCCCTCCCCTACCCTCCCGCCCCCTTTCGTGTCCCCGACCCCTATTGGTGTGAATCAAACGTATAGGAAGCAGAGCGTGCCAGACCCGGGCCACGACACGGGGGGATACATTTGCCGCGTGTGTTTCGGCGAAACGCGCACGGACAGGAGACTCACTCTCGTTTTGCACGATGTGCATCGCGCAGTGTGCTGCAGGTGGATGGCGAGCGGGCGGCGGGGGGCGGAGGACGAGGAGGGTGTGGATCATCACAGCAATTAAGATCAAAGCTTGTTGAGGGCGTGCGGGGAAGCAGGGCACAGGCAGGGCACGGGCAGGGGCTGTGCCATTACGGGGGAAAGGCGGGGCGGGGGCGTTCTCACGGCTGAGTTGTGCCGCAGGCTGGTCCCCACCACGCCTACTTCGTCCACGCACCTGTCTGCTCCATTTCGTTTTTTTTTTTTTTTTTTTTACTTTTCTTTTCATAATATTCCTGCATCCCGCAATCTAAGACGTCACACTAACTACAGAGCCGCTTTCCATTGAAATAACAAACAGTTGATTCTTTTAGAGAGTTTTAGTTTGGCAAAATGAGCAAATCAAAAAAGGGGAATAAAAAAAGAAGAAAAAAACTGGGAAATGACAAGAACAAGGAGTGAGCAAAGGCAAGGCATATAAAGCAAAAATCGCTCTTCAGGAACATCGAATGTCTTCACAATAAATTGTTGTAGTACAAAAAGTAATTCAACCAAGAAAGTTTGCATTTTGTCGGAAATGGAAGAGCAGTGCAGTCGGGGCGGTGGATGGGGTGCGGAGAGGGAAACAGTGTCACACACTCCCCAGCCCCCGCCGCGCCGCCCCCACGCCGTGCCTCCTCTCGACGTGTCACCCGCTCCGATATATATTTCCATGCTCACGGTGAACTATTGGAAATCGGCGATGCCCCCACTGTAACCCCTATCCCCTCCGGCAGCCCCTGCCCTCCCCGTCCGGCTGCGGGTGAGCAAGGATCTAGCGCTGCAGGGGGCACGGACGAGACGGCCCAACAGGCGCGCGCACCACTAAAAAAAAGGAAAAAGAGAGAAAATACATTTCCATCATAAATCTAGGAATTTATGGTGGTCGCGAGGGTAGATGCGTTCCACGCGGTCGCGGGCTGGACGAGCAGGGCGCATTCCACAGGGAGAACGGAGTGGTGGGGACGAGGGGGCCGCAGGGGATGCAGTTGGTACTGCTGCCGCGCGCCGCTGCTGCGCCCAACAGCACCGACCGGGCGCCAACAAGCCCCCCGAGGAGGTGGAGGGCGAGAGGAATCGAAGGCAAATAGCACCCGAGTTCGGCCCCAAGGAGAGGGGGGGGGGCGCTGAGCTACGCGGAGCGCGGGGCCTAGCGGGCACGCCGTCACTTGACACCCTTGCGTATTTGCTGAACCAAGAGCGAAACGGGAGAGGGGGTAGGGGGCGGGATAAGGGATGGGGGAGCGACTGACCGCTGACCCAGCTGCTGTGGGGGTCAAGTCGCTGGCGACCCGGGACACCCAGGGTTGAGGAGGAGCAAAATGGTGTCAGGTCGCACCGGGAGTCTGCAAAGGCACGAGGTGGCTGCTTCAGGATTATAGGGCAAGGTTTAGGGGCTTGGAGCTCGTGGCGGAAAGGGCAGTGGAGAACCCGCTGTATACCTAGGGCCGCGCCAGGTAGGGGTAGCCCGACTAGAATCCACACAATAAGCGGAGTGGGGACCTAGCCTGCTGGGGCGGGAGGCGAGTGCGCGGGCGCTACTCCCTACACCACCGCACAGTGCGGGATGAGAAGGGAGTGACCGACGTAAACCTCTGCTCTGCGGCCCGAGGATCACGTTGTGAGGAGGATTACACTTCGCCGGCAGCGGCCCAATGAGGCCCGGGTCCTGTGTGCCGCCCCGACTGCAGCGCCGTACAGAGCCGCGCCGACAAAGAGGTTAAGGGTCGCGGCGACGAGTAGGAAGGACGGACAATGGGGCAGTGTGCTCTGCTGGGCGGGGCTGGGCGGGGTCTGCGACCGCACCACGCGAGATTCACTACAACAGCGCCGACAGCCCCCGCCGCCGCCCGCGCCTCTCCCGCAGCATGCGCACGACATGTCGCCATGTCAGCCTTTTGTAAATAAAAAGGCAAAGTTGTTGTTTGGCGGCGGCGGCGGCCACCTGGGCACCGCCAGCGCTCCTCCTCCCTCCTCACCCTCCCCTTTGTGGTGGTCAGCCTGGGGGTGGTGACACAGCAAACAACAAACAACACACCCAAGTGTGTGGGTGTCGCACACAGCTTTCTTTCTTCGCGCATTTAATGCGTGGGTGCCCCGCGGTGTGCGACGGGGTGTCATAGAGAACGAATCATGGAATTATGTAATACATTTACACCAGCACTTACACAGGAACACACACAGTTAAAGCCTTACGAAGCCAAATGCCAAATCCTTCGTACCTACGAAGGATTTGCTACCTACGAAGCTTCCAATTGAAAGGATTTAAATCCTTCGTACTTACGAAAGATTTGCTATATACGAAGCTTCCAAAACCTTCGTACCTACGAAGGATTTGGCATTTTTCTTCTTAACAGTGCACGTGTTTTAATGTAAAATCGCAATAATGGGCGGACTTTCACGCTCTTAAAGTTATAACTTATAGGTCCCTGGCGAAAGGCCGCACGTCGCAAGTTCTCTATCCCCTTCGTCCTCCTCAGCGGACGCAGCCGACCTGTGCGAGGGCTTCTCAGTAGCCTATCGATACACCGGGCGGGCGCACCCTCTTCCGTCCTCAACCAATCCCCTCCACCCTGCATTCCACTCACGTCCATTTTTATTCAGCCGTGAAATTTCATTTCCTCCCCCTTTTTTTTTTGGTTTTGTTTTGTCCCTTTTGCTTGTGCGGACAAAAATAGAAAGAAACGGGCACATGATTGATGACAGCGGGGGGGGGGGGGGGGGGCTATACGCAGCACACACTGCTTTCCCGGTCGCTGGCTCGGCACACGCCTATGTGCCGATGTATGCCCAGTGTGTGGGGGGCGCGGGCCCATGCGGCCGAGCAGCCCAGCCAAGCCAGCCTGCAATGCTCGCGCCATGAGCCGCGCCCAATCACCAATGTCAGCAGAGCCATGGACAGGGAACTATGGAGGGATCATTCCGCGCCGAAGCACAAAAAGCTCTCTGGCGCGCGGTAGGCGACCCTCCCGCCGCCCATCCCCCGCGCCGCCGCTTCCATCCCATGGTCCCCCCCATTAACAGCCCCC
>NW_026267152.1:211192-222677 GCF_000697945.3 Frankliniella occidentalis
CTCTCTCCCCCGCCGTCGTTATTAGAGTATCAATTTTACGGCGCGCATGGATGGATGGATGGAGCATGTCAGGGCGGTGCGGTGGGGCACAAGGCGAGAGCAGTGCGTTTCGCGCAGGGTGGTTTCCGGGTCGGGTAGCGAGAAGAGGGGGCCGGGTCCGTGAAAGGGACCGAGAGGCAGAGAGAGAGAGGCAGAGAGAGAGAGAGAGAGAAACAAGTCGGACTTGGAGTCAGTGCCCCCACACACGCACGCGCGGGGTACACGGCCGCCGGTCACGGCGTGCCTGCTGTTGTTAGTTAACGTGCAACTGTGCCCGCCGTCGTCTTTGGCGGCAACGCCAGCCGGCCTGGTCCTGGCCTACAGTGCAAAATACTTACAAATCATACGTTCTTTACAAATGCTACGAAGAAAGCAAAAACTGAGTTCTTGGATTTGATTTTTCGTCTACAATGTACTTGATAGAAGTTTTCTTCGGTGCAATTTGCATTATGAAATCTGTTCTTCGTCAGCGTTTCTAAATGAAGTAGAAAATGATTGGACCCCAATCGGAAAAAGATTAGAAGAAGAAGAAGAAGAAGAAGAAGAAGAAGAAGAAGAAGAAAAAGAAGAAGTTTACCCTTTCGTACTTTTTTCTATGGTCCTGTCTTTTTATGATATTTACCACTGAGAAAAATATTGGAAGCGACCAGTAGCAGCAGCCTTGTGGTAGCCTAGGGCAAGCTCCCCCTCTCTCCCACAACAGCCCTTATTCGCAAGACGTAATAAAAATCGGTTGCTACAGATGAAAGGATCATGCAGTACGGAACCCGGCAGTGAGCCTGGCGGTGGCCGCAGAAGAAAGATATGGGAAGCTATGGCGTCACAGCTTTTTGGTCACAGAGAATCAGAG
The DNA here is from genome assembly GCF_000697945.3 of Frankliniella occidentalis. Lineage (NCBI taxonomy): Eukaryota > Metazoa > Arthropoda > Insecta > Thysanoptera > Thripidae > Frankliniella > Frankliniella occidentalis. Next base: position 212,082 of record NW_026267152.1, read on the forward strand.
ACGAGGGAAGGGGCAAAGCATGAGAGAGAGGGCACAGTCGGATTGCCCGCACTTTAATAGAAATCTGCAGCATTAACGACACTTTGAAACTATCCAATGTAAAACGGTCTAAAACTTTAAAATTTGTCCCCTATCCTACGGTTTAACAATAAAAAAAGTATTGTTTAAAACTTAAAATTCCTTGTCAACCGTGAGAGCGAGTACAACAGTTTTGAGGGGCAACTTTGGGACATACTAGGGACACGAAAGGACCTACGTTTTCTATTAGGGAATTGCGTTCGCCGTACGCACGTTACGCCTTCTATTCCAGAGAGTCGTGTGTGGGGGCTGTTTTGTTTTGCCGAGTCGTTCGGACCGAGTCAGCGACAGAGCCCTGGAAAAGTTTCCGCCGAATGTGCACAGCCTGCTGCGCGCAGCGGCGGAGTTATTCTCCAGCAAAAAGAGCCACTTTTATCTGCCGCCGCCCGCCGCCGGCGGCTGCAGCCCCGGCCCGGGGCCCCGGGGCTCGAGCACCGCTCAGGCAGAGCGCCACACTGCAGCTCCGGCCGCCGGAGGGACTTTATTTCGCGGCTCCATTAAAATGCCTGGAGAAAGCGCGGGGCGGCAAGCATGTGGAAGTGACTATACCACTACCGCTCCAGCCGGGCTACAGCGGGAGATCCAGCAGCAGGCCTCCAGTGGGCCTGCTCGGCCTGCTCACTCTAGGCGTGGGTGCGCCTCACGAAATGAGCGTGACGCAGCGCGCCGACAAAATGAACTGCTGCTGCACACCTGCGCCCAACTAACGAGATGGGACCGGAGCGAGGGGTCGTCAACTTCGATATTCCTCCGTACACGGACTGATATTACCTCAAATATTACACCAATATTAGCCATATTACTGGTAATATTACCTCGATATTACACATTTTTCTAGTATGACGTCACAACTTGAAAATTGGCTCAATATTACCATTATTATTTGTAATATTCAATATTCCTCCGTACACGGCCAAGGAGAGTTGACGACCCCTCGGACCGGAGGGCAACATGATGAAAAAGAAAATCGGTTTAATACTATGTAAAAGCCAAAGAACACTCTCGGACCGTTACTTAATTTTATTATAAGTGGGCGACGAGCAGTAGTCACAAATGTTGTGAGTAATATTAATAATTTTGTTAGTGGTTACAAGCAATTTTTTATTAGTGGACTTAAAATGACTTATTGTGAGTAACAACTTTCAAAATCATTCACACCACTCACTAAATTTGTGAGTGTTGCTGCTGTGAAAAGATGTCTGTCTTTCTATTCAAAACGTCAGTAACGGGCTGAGAGTAAAGAATTTTTTTTAAACATGTGTTTTTTTAAAGATTTTTAAAAAAAAAAATATACTGTAAAAGACTGCAGTCGCAGTTACAAGACATCGGTATGATAACGTTTCCCAGGCCAGGACGCTTTTTCAAACGATGCACATGCACTCTGACATTGAGCGTGTACCTGCTAAGGGAAACGGAATTGCGAATAATGACCCTGCTCAAGCGATGCACAAAAAAGTCTGCTGCAACAGACAGTGAGAGGGCGCGCTTATGTGGCTTTCCGACGCGGAACTTGGAACAACTACTTACACGCGCTTAATCCACCCATCCAGCATAGCTGTCTGGGCTCGACATATAAGCGTAAGCAAGCGCCTCCTCCAAGATAACCGAACATCAATATTGACTGCCGAGTCGGAGTCGGGCCGGACGAGACGGATTCGCCGCTCCGCTCTTCCTCTTCTCGACCTGCTGGCAGGGCTGGGGCACTAGGGCAACTCCAGGGCTCCGCCAGGGAACTGCAAACCATCCCGGGTACTCAATTGCCATTGGCTCGACGACTCGACGCCACGCTGCTCCACTCTCATCACACACGAGCACTCGAGGAGCCTCCCCGGCGGCGTGTATGTGTAGCAAGAGAACATGTGTACGCGTGCATTAGGCCCGTGTCATCAGGCGACAAGAAGTAGTCGCAGGCTGGGCCCCAACCCCGCCCCGCATCTGCCGCCAGCTTAAGTTCGCATCTTTACTAACCTACTGGGAAGATCTTTGTTAATAATTTACAATTATGTTGCAATTATACGGTCATTTTCGAATTACAAACGATGTTTTGAATTTACAATCGCAATCGTAAATTGAAAAACAAATTTGTTTGAAACAAGTTTTAAGTCGGTACAATCGGTACAATGGTCTCAGAAGCGTTTCGTGATTTTAGAATATGATATCGCAAGCGACGCAAGTTTACAAGTACAGATGGTTCCGAGGGGGCAAGAACTCCGGGAATCATGTGTACACTTGCCTGGGAATCATCACGATACAAGGTAGATGTACGCCAGACCACGTCTCGCGTAACAGGCTTCGCGATATCTCACGAAACACTATTACGCTGCGACGCGCCTGGCATACATCTACCTTGGCCTGCGGCGCTGACACCCAAGTCGGGTAGTGGGAAAATGTACACAAAGGAACGGGCCTTCGGCCCGTCAACGGCCAATCACCTCGACTAAGCATGCAGGGTTTTGTATTTTTTCGCTTATTTTCGTCAAAAATACCCTCTAGCGCCTTAACGGTTTGAGCTAGAGCAAAACGGACAAAATTTTCGCCCAAAGGGCTCTATTTTGATGTGTTACCCCCTAGGAAACCATAAAAAAATATTTTTAAAAAACGTCATTTCTCGGACCCGTTGTTTTTGATTTTTTAAAAATCCAATTTTTGAGCTAGAATGCTCATCTTCGAACTCGACCTGTCTTTTCATGGTACAAAACGACCCTGAAAATCCCAGGTCGCTCGCTCAATTCGTTCTCGAGTTATCGTGCGGAGAGACAGACAGACAGACAGACACACACACAGACAGACAGACAGAAAAAGTTTTTTCCGACCAGACGGAGTAATAGGCTTCGCTAATCGCTCAGCCAAAAAATTGATCGAAATCAACAGAAATCGCTTTAACTAAGCGGGAAACTAACGGAACTGGTACAAATAAGTCGAAATAAGCGTTTTCTACAACTAGAAAACCTAAGGAATATATATAAGCGGGAGGAAATCACCGGGAATCACTGGGAATAAAGTATTTCGGGAATCATGTGTACACTTCAAAAGGGAGTTATTGCCCCCTCGGATGGTTCCCAACACATAAGCGCATTGAAAATCGAGGACATGTTTCTCTGGGTGGGCGAATATTTTGCGGAGTGGCACAGCAGCGCAAGAGATGCTGTTATGTCCCAGCAGATCGCCCCACCAAATAAGAGGGAATAAGCGACAGCGCGAGAGAGTGACTTGTGGCCCCGGCCGGCAGCCCAGGCCGCCACCGAGCGTCCTCTGGTGTAATTCTCGTTATATTGTGCTCCCGCTCGGGCTCGGCCCGGTCCGGCACAGCAGAGTGGAGTGGAGTGCGAGGAGGCCACAACACTGATAAATAAAGTGTTCAACTGGCGTGCACATGCTAGTGCTGAACACTACACTGCACACTTTTAAGTGTTTTACTAGATATTCGACTACTAAAAAGCAGTGTTTCACACTTAGACGTGTTCAACTCTGAGGTTGGCTATTAAGCTTTTGACACTTGAAAGTGTTCAAATATGCTTTTGTACACTTGCAAGTAACACCAGTTGCACACTTTATTCATCTGTGAGCTCAATGTGAAATTTGCACAACAAAGATTGCATGATTGCGCTGCATTGCACACCTTAAGTTTGAGGATGACCAAAAAGTAAAGTACCGGTCTAGGCAATTTAAGGCGCTCAAAATATTTACCGTAACGAAGCATTTTTCTAAAAATTAACACATTTTTTTTGGTTCGACTGCTGTAGTTGTACTCGATCTTGATCACAAAAGAGCTGTGGCCCCTAGGCCGAGAGTGGCGCTTGCCCGGCACAGCTATCCAGCACTTCCCACTGCGCCGCACCTAATAGCCCGTACAATGTGGAGAAACGGCGGCGGCGGTGGCGGCGCGGTCTGTTTCCACCTGCACTTGTTTATTTAGAGGGGGCGAAATCGCTTTAAGGCGAACAGACGGAATACCGTACACACGACGTCGATGTTCAAGGCGCTCCGGCTCGAGGGGGCTTTGCATCACGGTGGGACGCGGGAGGCCGTGCGCGGCTTGTTTACTCTTTCAGAAGGATGATGTGCTGCTGGCGCGCTCCCGGCCTAGTTTGGCAACACCGCACGAGCGCCACAAAAGCAGACGACACGCCACTCCGAGATTCGTCAACAGTCGTTGCGCCGAGCCGTGCAAGGCACTGTGTGTGTTGGGCTCTCTGCATGGGGAAACAGCACCCGACTAGAATACTGCAGTGGGAGAAAAGTCCCGATTCAACAACGAAACCGTCTCTCTGTGACTAGGGAAGTGCGTGCACAGGGAAGAGAGTGGCCATAAAGCCATACGCGGACAGTGAGTACTTCTCTTGTTCAGTCTGAACAGAACCACTATAAGAAATGTTATAACACGCGATTACATTACAAGAAAATGCGGAACAAATAATTCCACATCCCTCTACAGCAGAAATCTTCTGATTAATTTATTCGTAATTTTGCGAAGTCGTCCTTCGTATTCTTACGAAGTAGTTCTTTGTAATCTTACAAAGTAGATCTTCGAAATCTAACGAAGTAGTTCTTAGTTCTTCGTATTCTTAAGGAGAATTTCTTCATAACTTAAAGGTAAAATATAGAAAGACTTGGGTGTACCCCCCCCCCCTCTCGCCCCAGAAAAAAAAATGTAATTCGCTACACATGGTGGGCGATTTGTGCCGTTTGGAGCGAATGAGTACACTAGCCGGCATCCAGCCTAGTTGAACCAGCGAATTAGGGCCGCTTCGAATAGGCAAACAAGGCCTCACCCCTCTCGAATATCCGGGCTAGTAGTACAGACGCATCCGCTCCAAACAAGGCAAAACGGCCACCCTTGTACATGCCGATGAGACCGTGAGAAAAGCACGTCCCTGCTCGCAGTCTCTACTAAAGGAGGGAGAGGGGGTAGCGAAGTACATCTGTGCTCGCGCGCCGCTTGCAGGGGCTGTAATCAACACATGGGTTAGCGGTGGCCGGGAGCAGATTGGAAGGGGACGGGCTTGGCGGGTGATGAGGGTAAGGCAGGGTGATTTGGGGAGCGGGGGAGGGAGGGTAGGGTGGGCGGTTGGGCTGAGAGCGAGAGAAGAGAGGTGTGGAGATGCAAAGCAGGAAAATAGCCTCAGAGTAGTTGAAAACATGGGTTGACACAAAGCTGGCACGGATTGCAACAGCTATACATTCCCCGCAATACGTTGCAACGGTTGCAACCACTAAAAGGAATGTTTTCGGTGAGGTACGCACACATGTTCGTAGCTTACCAACCAACAAATAAGTCAGCTTCCTATGAGCAATCTGTTCGGAACGGCAAAATCACCCTTTTGCACTGCGTGCGCGGGGAAAGAAGAACAATTTTACAAGAGTCGGTAAGTGCGAGGGGGAGGGGCGCTCATGTTGCCGGGGTACGAACGCTCAGAGTAGTCCCGGTGGGAGTGGAAAGAGGCCAGGTCGTTTGGAAATCGGCAGCGCTCCGTCGGAATGGCGCTGGGTAGACTAATCTTCTCCTGATAGACGAAATGAGACTAGTATAGGGCCCCGCCCCGCCCCGCCATACCGCTCCCCGCGGGCCGCCCCCACCCGCCGCCGGCGGCACAGGCCCTACGGGTGTCAGCCCCAAGTTTAACAATTCGCATCGGAAACTCGGCCCGTGCTTTACTAATGTAAGACGGGCGCCGGCCGGGGGGGAAGGAGAGGGTGGGTGGGCTCGCAAAGACTTTGCTTGTCAGGTTGCGCGCGAAAGGCAAACTTTCCAAGGCTCGGTCGGCTTTCTTGGATTGTCGAGGGTAAACCATATCCCGTCGTGGCGCCGCACCACCAGCAGAGGGGATAAGAGAAGAAGGACGCCCCCCATAGACAAATGGCGGAAAACGGGGAGACGAGGGAGAACAACGCCCACCTCGGCCGCTACAACGGGGAGGACGCCGGGAAGGTCACCATTCCGTCATTTCTAAAACTTCTCGTTCTTTCGCTACGGCTCTCCAGAGAGGCCCCCCGAGGTGTGACAGGGCGACAACGCGGCCGCTATGATGGACTCCCCGCCGCACCAGCACCATCGTGCGGCAGGGGGAAGGGCGCGCGCGCACTCGCGGTCGCGAACTCGTCATTTCTGTTTCGTTTTACACAGTGTGTCAGCAGCTGGCGAAAGAAAAACAACTGCTGTTCTCTACTGCTCCCGCCCCCGATGATGCCGGGCCAGGCCGGGCCCTGCCGGGCAGCCGCCGCAAAAGGGCGAGACAAAGTTCCGTTTCTCTGTCATCAGCAGCCTTCACCACCTCATTCTCTTTCCCCCCGACCCGTTCCTCCGCCGCGCTCCTCCCTCTCTCGCCCCGACCGCCGAGATAAAGTTAGCCCTGGAATCAGCCGGGAACACAATTGGAGGTGTCTGACTGGCCGGTTGCTGCCGACGCCGCGCCGTCTGCTGCTGCTGCTCCCCAGCCCCAGCGGGGGACAAGTGTTTCCGCGCAGCAGCGCAGAGATTTCTCAGGAACATCGTGTCCTCCCAAAGCACACGCCCCAAAGCCACGAGCAGCCATGCCCGCGCACCGCAACTTACCGCGTCACGACGAACCACGCGCCCGCGAGCGACGCACACTGTAAAACAAAATATATCCACCGTTAATATTCAGTTAAAAAATTGAATTGACGACACATGAAAGACAACTTTCACAAAATTTATGTATGCAAAACACTAAAAGTACAATGTTTTACAAATTACTTAAGACTAAAATACACACACACAAAAAAAATACAATACTTGCTGAAGATCTCTTCTTTTAACGGTGCAGTCGAATGTCCCTCGGCCCGTAACGGCGTAACATGGGCCCCCCTCTGGCTGCAAAAGCATCAACGTGTTAATGTCATTCTCCCAGGGGCGAAAACGGGGGAAAGAAGGGCCCTCCGGAGGGGTGAGCGGGAAGAAGGGGATTGGAGAAGCGAAGCGAGCAGCACGAGGAGAGCGGGAGCGGCCGATCAAGTTAGGACCGAGCTCAGTGCATCCAAGCCCAGCCCAGGCCTTCCCCCCGCGCCTCAGCCACCCTACCGCGGTTACTCGAGGAATGCGCTCGTGTAATTGGACGACTCTCTTTGGCCAACACTGAGATTATTTTTTTCGCCCTCATTTTATTTCCGTTTCCGGCGCGATGGAAATATTTTAATCTAAATTCTTTCCGCAAGCAAAAGTCGTCCAAGCATCGCGCGTAGCATGAGAGAGCGGCAAGCGCGCGCGGCAGCGTCGGCCAGCGAAACAAATTACGACATTAGAATCATGCTCTCTGTACACGACTGCACACAGCGACCACGGCAGGGCGGTAGGACGGTAGAGGGGAGTGAGGGGGAAGAGGGAAGTAAGAGGGGGGGGGGAGGGAGTAGGGAGGGAGGCGAGGAGGAAGGAGTAGCGGGCGCGCCAGGAAGAGAGGGGTGCTGCGAGAGGCAGATGACTTTCGCAGGTCGGCTCGCCACCCTGTAATGAGCGCGCAGCTAAAGCACCTGCTTCACGCTTACCTGCACACAGTCATTGTATTTAGAAAAAAAGGGAAGCAGTATCATCGGGCTCTTTTTTTACGCACACCATATCGTTCGGCGTCGGGCGCGCGGCGGCACACCCTCTTTGCCCCCCCCCCCCCTCTCTCCCAGTGTCGATTGGAAATGGGCCTCATAACCGCAGCCAAACGCACACACATTGTTATCGTAATGGTGGCGCGGCAAGCCGTGAGCCTCCGGTGCGGTTGGAGAGAGCGAGAGAGTGAGAGAGTGAGAGAGCGAGAGAGCGAGAGAGCGAGAGAGAGAGGGGGAGAGGGGGGAGAGAGAGAGAGAGAGATAAAGAGGAAAGAGAGGGGGTAGGCTCGTTGTGTTGCACGCTATCGGCCGTGTCATTGCGTTCGGTGACCAACAGTTGCGCCGGCGACCAGAGCGGGCCTCCAGCAGTAGAGAGGGGGCTGTGGAAGGCCCATAGCGCTTCGCTCTGCGCCATGGATCTGTGCGCGTTACGCGCTCCACCAGTGCGAGAGAGAGGCAGACAGAGCGGCGGAAAGAGAGGAAAAGGAAGGGAAAGGGGGTGGGGGCATTAAAGTGGATAAATGGCAGTCGGGTCATGGCGCCCTCTTCAGTCTCTTTAACACTGCCATTAGCGGTGGCCGAAAGCATGGCCCCTCATGGTCTCTGCTTTCACGGCCAAGCCTATCGGCTGACCCCACGAGCCAGTCGCACCACCATTCATTTTCCTGACGACGGCGGAGAGGGGGCGAGCAAGCCTTTAGGGTGAGAGGACTTCGTTTCAGGATTTCATTGTGTGTTTTTTTGTCTTTGCGGCCTCATCTGAAAATCCAAACATTCCCGCGGAATCGCAAACGGGTGGTGCGCGGCCGGGAATCCGGCGGCGGCGGACTCGGTGACCGCAACAGCCATCGCCGCGGCGCCCCCCCAGCCACCCCCACCAAGGCCCGGCGGGGGAATCTCGTTAGGCGGCCCCATTATATCACTATTTGCACTGAGTCATAATACTTATAGAGAGAGGGATGGGGCGCGGCGGGGAAGAAACTTCCAGCGCTCTGCCAACTTTGAGGAGTTTTGTTCCATCGCTTTGACTTTGAACGAAAAGCCCCCCTCATTTGGTTGGCCTAAAGTAACATCGCGCGTGGCGCGCGCCTCCAAAAAACCCGAACCGAGCCCCGCCGCCGCCGCCGAGCTGAGCCGAAACGATATCCTCTCGGCGCGAGCGTGAGGGGGCGGGAAACTATGAATGGGTGATATCGGCCATCGCATCGCAAGAGCAACGGCGCGGCGGGACCGGCGGGGATAAAGAGAGAGATGGAGCACAGCGTGGGAAATACAAACTTGACACTCTGCGTCTAATTCAAAAAGTTTCAGATTTTGCCCGTTTTCGGTTTTTATTTCCAAGACGCGTAACGAAAAGAAAAGTTGTATCGACCCCAACAAAATAATACGATTTGGTCGCGGAGCGATCAGCTGAGGCCGAGCTTTGCATCGCCAGACGGACGGGGACCATGGGCGGATCTATTGTGCGAGGGCCTGACACTCCCCGGGGCATAAATACAGCCGCCCCGCACCTCTATAACGAAATGGCCTTAGCGCCCCCTCGCCTGCTCGCCGCCCAGCCTCTCTCCACCCTCCCCGCCCCCACCACCCCTCCACCGCCGCCGTCCCTCGCCGCGTCACCGCAAGTAGTGCAGCCAATCTCTCGGGGCCTTTTGTGCAACCCCTCTCCCCCCCTACTCCTTCCCCCTTAACCCTCTCACCAACAAGCAAACCAACGCGCCACCGCGCTGCTTGGACGAGCCAGCACCAGCGCCATGGTGGTCGGGCGGCTCGAGTGGGTGAGGAGGGTGTAGAGCAGGGGTGTTAAGTATACAACTTAGAAGATTGTTTATCAATGTTGAGCAAACAAGGAACTCAAAATCAAATCTCATAAATGTTCGTTATTGTGGTAATAGGAACAGGTTTTAAAGATCCCTAAATAGGCCAGGCCTTTAACTTCGATCACAACATTTCGTGATGTGTTTGGGGTCTACTGTAGCATAATTTGACGATACAGATTTTAGACTTAAATATAAAGCTTTGTCATTTGCTTAGACGTTGGCAAAGACGCAAATTTACTACAGTGGAAATCACTCATTCAATCCAAACTTCGTACATTTACAGTGAAAACCCAACAGTACGAGTGCTGCAAACATGAGTGTGAATTGCCATTTGCACACTTGTACAAGTATCGAGGAGTGAGTCTCCTCAAAATGTACGATAGGAATTTAACAAGCCCGCAGCATAAGTGTGTGACCGCGCGTGTGCTGCATCGTCACTGGGGTTTGCAGTGTGTGGACGACACAGAGTACAGAGCACAATAACGGGGGATGCCCGGTGCGGTTACAGAGTACATCACCCGCAAGCAGCAGCGCGGTGGCAGGGACACGAGCGATAAGCACCGGACAGGAGCAGCGGTAGCGCCAATATCGGGCGGGCAAGGCGGCGGTGAAGGGCCCGGCGCAGCTACACCAAACTATTAGTCGATATCAAGCAACGCAAACTTCCATCAACGGAATAATCACACCGCTCCGTGAGTCTCTCTCTCTTTTGGGGGGTCGCCCTGGTAGCCTCCTCAGAGCCAATCTGCCAATCAGGGCGGCTGTAGGTACCCTGGGCGCTGCTACCGCACAGAAATCGGCATGCGCACCGTATTGCGGTTTTGTGATCGCCCATAAACCCCCCGAACGCTTTGCCTCGAGATTCCAGCGCGCTTGGCCTCGCGCCTCACCCCCTACCCATTTCCGCTTGTAGCCTCACACAGGCCGCCTCCGTCTTAGGGCTAATAGTATGTGTACATAGCCAGGTACACAATTCGGCACATAGCTTTTAGCAAGGACTCTATACGAGGAAGTGTGGCCATGTACACACCAAGTGTGAGTGTACAACAACTATTTGGTACATACATGATAATGTACGCAGTATTTGCTGCACATGTAGGTATTCAGGAAATAACGCATACATGTGTCTCGATGTGTACACACT
>NW_026267152.1:223358-224841 GCF_000697945.3 Frankliniella occidentalis
AGAGAGAGAGAGAGAGAGAGAGAGAGAGAGTGGAGCAACTAGTCGCATCCGTAGAGGACGAGGATAAGGGGGGACCTCCGGCGGAGAAGAATACTGTAACGGGGGACGTGGGACGTGTTACGGCCGCGTACTGCCGAGCCGGGCGCGGCGGACGTGCGCGGCCGTGGCGACGCGTAGCGCAAGGGCTGTACGGTCCGGGGCGGCGGGGAGGATAGGGGGAGGGAGGGGGGTAAACCACCACCCGCACCGCATCGCAAACTAGGCGCTTGCCAGATTAGGTTGGCAAATTTCCCACGAACCCGCACCACACGCGAATATGTCATGCAGTTCGCGTCCCAAAAACACATCCCGACACGAGTGGTCGGGCTTCCACACTTTTGCTTTTCGCGCATAAGTTTTCTCGTCGTGAGGGTGAGAGTGAGTGCGAGTGTGTGTGTGTGCGTATGTGTGTGTGTCGAGGGGGGAGGGGGGCTTTCTCGCGCACGCCCCAGGCATCAGCGTATACGGTGTGGGTAGTGAGTGGGTCGGGTGGAGTTGGTCGAGGGAGGAAAAGAAGAAAGGGGGAGGAGGGTAGCTGCTGAGAGATGCACTGCAACACTATGCGTCAGAAAGCCATTACACGCCAAACAACAAAAAGGGCCACAAACATTTTTTTTTTTTTGCATAGACACACTTGACGCGCAGCACGCTGTACAGAGGGGAACTAGTACGTACGGTACGGGCCCTCCTGAGCCCCACACGGACGGCATGGCAGCGGCCCATGCAGCAAACACAAATCACGACGAGGCCGACTGACTAACAGCCGGTCCGCCGATGCCTTTCGGTTCGGTTAAATTTATCCCTTTCAATGATGCCCAGCGCTATCCATTACTCACACCTAAGCAACAGCCGTCGGTGTATGGGTGGTCGAGCTCGAGCCCCCCAAAACTGTATGAGCGAGAAAAGGGACAGAGAAGGGGGGGGGGGAGAGAGAGAGAGAGAGAGAGAGAGAGAGAGAGAGAGAGAGGCGGAGCGAGAGGGGAGGGAGAAGCGCTCGCGCCCATACGTCAGTGTCGCCCAAACAACAACTAACAGCAGCAAGCAGGCACTAACGGGAAAAGAATAACACAGCAAAAAAAGCGAGAACACACAAAATAAAAAAGAGAGAAGATTGAAAAGGAACTGCGTCCTTCCCCACTGCTGCTGGAGAGGATCCATCAGATAGTAAGAGCTTTTTCAGCCTGCTGCAGCGTGCGGGCTGCAGTACTATCTGTTGCCGCTGCTTTGCATTAGCGCTCCCGCTACCAGTTGTTCATATCGCCGGCACCAGATGAGGCCCCCCCCCTCTCTCTCTCTCTCTCTCTCTCACACACACACACATACACACACACGCGCACACATACAATATCACATGTCACCCGCCCCTACCATTTCCCACTTGAAACCGAATCTCTCCCCCTCTCCCCCCTCCATGCCAGCGGCCCCTCTCACTTCACAAGAGCGT
>NW_026267152.1:226116-226440 GCF_000697945.3 Frankliniella occidentalis
GTGGGGCAGGGTGGGGAGGGGGCCATTAGGCGGAACATTAGGCGGGGCACAGTTTTGAGTGGTGCTGATTATACCGCATTGTAATTGAGCCGCTCGGAGAGATCTGAAGCAGTGCGCGCGCGCCACTGGCAAAAGCGCTTTACGAGTGTGTTAAAGTGAGAGAGCCGTGTCGAAAACTCGCATAAGAACACTGGAAGAACAACGGTGCTCACTCCTACCTTTAAAAGGCACTAGAGACTGCCTTTACAAAGGCACTAATTTTTAGCACCTTTCGGGCAATTCAGTGCCTTGTGTGGGTAGTGAGTGGGTCGGGTGGAGTTGGTC
>NW_026267152.1:226490-228492 GCF_000697945.3 Frankliniella occidentalis
AGCTGCCCAAATTTTTAACGTCAACGTCGTTACGACGTTTCGGGACCCGGTTAACGCAAACGCGTTACGTTTCCCTAGCTGCCAAAAAATTAACGTCTTACGTTGACGTTAAAATAACGTTAACGAAAACGTCGTAACGTCGTTACCCGTTAAATTAACGTTAACAACCCTGCTAGGCACTTATCTGAAAATAATGGGTTTAGTGCCCCAGGAAAGGCACGACTTAGCACCTTTGCTTTACCAGTGAATTGATTTGGAACTTGAGACTTTTTGCCAGTATTCGTCACAGTATTCGCAAGTGTTCACCAGTTGCACATTTTATATATTTTTCACAGTGCAAACTGTAACTATGGGTAACCGCCCTGGCTTGATCAAAGCAAGAGGCCATCAGTCATGCAGAGGAGGGGGTAGATGATGGAGAGGGGGGCGAGCGGGCGTGCGGCTGCTGCGGGTTGGAGGGAGGATCACTTATACTACACGGGCTTACACGGGAGCGACACCCCGGCGCGGCGCTGCTGCTGCTGCTCGGCCGGAGCGATTGGAGCGATCGGACCGCAACGCGAAACCCGACCCCGGGTCCGACATGTCGTGCGGTCGGAGCCGAGCCCCGCTCCGCCCCGCCCCGCCCCGCCGCACACACTGCCGCGCGCGAGCTGGGCTGCTGCTCGGGCCGGCGTGCTCGATCTCTGCCTAGGAACCCGTGCGGAGCCGTGCCTTCATTTGTCTCGAAAGTGAAACTAATGCCTGCAGGTCGGGCAGCGCGCTGGTCTGCTTGGCCCGGGAGCCGCCGCTGCTGCTGCTGCTGCTGCTGGCCTCGGCCCGCCAGGCCGGCCGGCTGGCCCGCCCGCGGCGCTGCCATTTGTCACAATGTCATGGCGAGGCCCCGGGACTCGGTCCTGGCGTCGGCCAGCAGCAGCAGCAGCAGCGGCGGCGCCATTCCAGAGGCGTGAAGCGCGTCGGACGCGTCGATGTGGCGGCGAGCAGGATAAACAGCTGAGGAGCGCGCGCGCCCCGGCGCCCCCGCGGCCAGAAATGACAAACTATACACTGCCAAGGTTGGGCCGACACACACGAGAGAGAGAGAGAGAGAGAGAGAGAGAGAGAGAGAGAGAGAGCGAGAGAGAGAGAGAGAGAGAGAGAGAGAGAGAGAGAGCACTCGTCCGGACCATTATTTTCAGTTTCCGATGAGTTTGTCGGTGGCGCGTGCTTGCATGTGTTGTGTGCTTGTGTGTGTGCTGGCGTGTGTGTGTGGTACGCAAGAGAGAATTGGTAAGAGAGATGGTAAGAGGAAGCGGGCTGGGAAATAAATGGCACGTCAGGCAGCCTTTATGCTGGAGTTGTGTTGCCGCCGCCGCCGCTGAAGGAAGTTTCATAAACGTCTTTAATTAATCAAACAGCAACAGAGAGAACACACCGGGCCGGGCCGGCGGCGCCCGCTGCTGCTCCGGTTGGCTCGGCCGGGAGGCTGACGACGTCGCACCGATGTCACACGCACACACACACACACACACTCAATGCCAGAAGTGTCACGTACGTGTCCAACGTATGCCATAGTTTCATTCGCGGGTGGCGCAAACGTTACCCGACGAACCAGAAAGGGCGTCCGAATACACGACATAGCGCGACAAAGATACGCTCCAACCAGACCACAGCTCGATCTCGCACTCACCTGTCCCTTTCGGATGTGAAATCTTTGACAGTACTCGCTGTTGCATGACTTCCCTACGGTTGGCTGCACGACCCTTCCATTTGCTGCGTCGTTACCTATATACCGGAATAGCGCGTAACGTGCGACCAGAGACGACGCGCGCACGCAGCAAAATTCTGCATAAAATGAATTTAAAACGCACATGCTGCTGTTTCAGTGCCGTGCTGTGTTACACGCCTTACCATTTCATAGTGTACACGGTGCCGGATCCTTTAAACAATCTCTCACTTCTTAGATGTACGCCCGATTTTTACTGAATACTTGCACAAATTAAAAAACCAGGCCACTAAGCAG
>NW_026267152.1:228936-230646 GCF_000697945.3 Frankliniella occidentalis
GGGTGAGGGGAGCGCGCGCGGGGGGAAGGCGGAGGGAGGGAACGAGGTGGGCGTTGCCGCAGGGAGCAGCCTCTCATGGAGGCATTCAATACGTGCGCCGATGTGGCGAGGGGCTCACCACGCTGTACGGACCACTTTCGCCAGTTCCGCCGTGCGTGCGGCACGTGATAGGGCGGGGGTAGGGGGGTGGGTCCCTATCTTCGCACACATACTCACCGCAACCCCACACCACTACTACTACTACTACTACTGGTTGTAATGGGCGGTGGTGATGTCTCCATTCTCCATACCCAGCCTATCGGAGGGGGTGGGGAGCGGCGAAGGGGTTGCTTTTGGTTCGAGAGACGCCCTCGCCCTCTATACACCCAGAAGAAGGCGGACAGCGTGCGGGGCGCTGGGCGGAGGAGGTCAGCGCCAATAGGCAGGTCAAGGAAGGTCGCGGAACGGAACGAGGCCAACGCCCACATCAAAGAGTACCCCCCGGGGCCGTCGTCGCTCGTCGTGATAATTGTCGCCGACCTCGGGCCTCTCCTCTCCTCGGCCTCCTCTCGGCAGCCCCGCCCGCCCGCCACCACGCCGGCGGCCTCTCCGGCGGCGGCGGGTGGAGGATGCATCACTTCGGTTTGTCTCGAGGAGAGCGGAGGAGTTCTCAAGAGAAACTTTGTCTCTCAGCGGCGCGCTGACGCTGACGCGCCTGCTAAGTGTAAAGGCGCCCGCGGGGAGAGAGAGAGAGAGAGAGAGAGGGGCGCGTTTGTTCAACCTGCAACACCCCATCATCCCCATCCACTTCCCCCCCTTCCTGGTTCCGATCCGAAAAATAAACGCTACGGCCCGACTACTGCCGCCTGCTGCGGCCGCACAACCATGCATGCACCTGAAAACAAAACCAACAACACGTCATTAGAAAAGTATCCAGCAACTATAACAAAAGTCGCTTATTTAATAAAAACTCCAAGAAGAAAGGCAAAACAACAACGCCACAATTAGCGCACACGTCATTATTTATCGACGAATTACCTGCTTAGCCGGGCGGCTCGCTCCGACATCGCCTCTCGGCGGCAGGGATTGGGCCTGTCGCCGATCAGCGGGGCCGGGCCTGGGCTGGGCCGGACAGACGGTATAAATGGAAAATAAATTGGAGCACCCGCCTCTTCATAACAGCTGGTCACAAGTATTGATCTGCTCGTCCCTTCGGCCTGCTGCTTACCGCCGCCATGTTGCCCGCTACTGCTGCTGCTGCTCCTGCTGCTTTTCCATTATTATTTTTCGTTCTTGTTATATCCGGGGCCCCCGATTTCGTGACTCGTCATTTTATTTTTATTTTTTTTATTTTTTTTTTCAATAATAATGCCTTCTACTCCGTGGCCAACCCTGCCCTAGTCCGGCAAAGGCCTGGGCCTGTCAGAGCAGCGCGACAGTACTCAGCCCGCGGCGTGGGCGAGGGATGGGGTGAGATGGGGGAGGGGGGCCGCAGCCGCCGTTTGCTGCCTGCGGTGGACTCTTAGCGGAATGAGGAGTGGACAAGGGAGGATGGCCCAGAATGGACAAATTGGCGACGCGCGGACGGGTAGGGCGAACCAAAGAGAGGGCTGAGAGAGAGAGAGAGAGAGAGAGAGAGAGAGAGAGAGAGAAGAAAGGGCACAAGAAAGACAGCAACCTAACATGTGGGCGGGAAGAAAGAAAGAGGAGAGAGAAAGGGGGGTGGAGGGG
>NW_026267152.1:230756-237187 GCF_000697945.3 Frankliniella occidentalis
AGAGAGAGAGAGAGAGAGAGAGAGAGAGAGAGAGAGAGAGAGAGAGAGAGAGAGAGGTGATGCTGCACGCAGAGCGGCCGCACCGCACACAAGGCGCTGCACTGTATAGCGGGGCACTGTATCGCTTGTATCAGCCCCAACTACTTTGCAAAGTAAGGTTTGTTGGTGCGGAGCATGCGACGACGCCGTGCCGTTGGTCGGCCCTCTCTACTACCATGTGACTCGGGTCGGCCTGCTCTGCCCGAAACTTTTACTGCACAGCTGTTGCTGCACGCCGCGCACGTAACGCATCACGTAACGCATCACGTGCGCGTGCGTGCGTTACGCACACGCCTCCTTCCTCCCTTCTCCTCTTTTCATATATCTACACTTCTTTTTTCGTTTACTCCCGTTTCTTTCGCCCGGCATGGTAACGCAAGCGGCGGCACACTCATTCACTTACGCACGCACACCTCCTTCTCTCTCCGTTTCTCTCTCTCCGTCTCTCTCCCTCTCTCTATCTGGCTCTGCCCGCAAACGAGGTACAGAGAAAGGGCTTCTGCTTATGAAGCAGCAATCGGTCGATTCCTGGTGGGCGCCCCGCGCCCCGCCAACCGGCTGTTCGTCGGCCGCGTCCCCGAACCCTTCAGTTTCTTTTCTCTTTGCGCCGGTTTGTTTCCCTTTTTATCCCCCGTCCCTTCACTGTCTCTCTCTTTCTTTCTCCCTCTTTTTTTCCCTTCATCCCCGCGCGACAGAATCCGGCTGCTGGTTTGGAAGGAGGGTGCCGAAAGCCATGTGGAGGCGGCAGCAGAGCAGTAGCAGCAGTGCAGAGAGGATTCCTAACCGCAGGAAGAACAGACAGGGGGGGGGGGGAGGACAAGTGGTGGCAGGATAGCGACGGCGGAAGGGAAAAGAAAAATGCAGCTCAAATACTACACAATCCAACTTTTCGGCGAAGATTCTCTCGCCATTTCGCCCCGCCTCTCCCCGACTCTGCTGCGCCCGGGCAGAAATAGAGCTCCCCGATATATACAAGCTCGCGCTCGGAAGCATCTGAGCAATATTCATAGAGGAATCTTGTCCTCGCGCCCGCACCTCGCCGCTGTCACGCCAAGAGGGACTTATTCTGGCAGCATCCAGGAGGAGCGCCTATGATGCAAGGCAGCAAAGGCAGCAAGGCAAAGCAGGCGGTGCGCGAGAGAGGAGCGCGTCGTGATGAAGCATCCTGAAAGACGCGCGCCCCCCTTTTGTTGTTGGTGGCACACTACTATACAGTCGGCTCTCTTATTTATCGCTCGATCCATAGCGGCGGCGGCGCGACCTCGTTCCGCGGCGCGCAGCTCTCCCGATCAGAGAAAATGAAAGGGAGAAAGAGAGAAGACACAGAAAATAAAAAAGAAAGGTGGGGAAGGCGCCGCAGCAGCTACACCACCGCCGCCAGCTATTAGCATGTTTACCAATAAGGTACAGCAGGTCATCACCAGCGAGCAGAGAAAGAGAAAGAAGGAAGAGGAAGGTGGGAGGGGGGAGTAGAGAAAAGGGAGAGAGATTGTGATTTGCCAGCAATATTTTCGCGCGCGCGCGATGAGGCACCGCCGGCGGCGGCTGCCCTGAACGGGAGACAGGGAAGTCTTTCTATGCCGTTTTCAATGGAGACCCCCCCCTGCCTGGTCCTGCACAATGCAAAGCGAGCGCACGGCAGGAGAGGGGAGGGGGGGGGGAGAGACAGGAAGTCATCAGCACCTGGTCAGGGATGCGCGAGAACCAGCTGCTTGTGTTCGTCACACCTGCTGCTACGGCCATATCCACCAAACGGCGGGATGAAATAACATTCTCTACAGCGCTCCACATACTTCTTTTGTATCTTTCCTAAACAGAATACTTCGTGTAATGATACACTTTTGACGACACGGTCGCCTCGTGTGCCACACAACCACCACCACCAACCACCTCCACCGCGATGCCCTCTGAACTGAACTCATCAGAGGGGTGCGAGGGTTATGGGAGCCCATTCCGTCTCACGCTGATACGGTATCGCTTCGCGGGGTGAAATAGGGGGCGCGTTGAGGGGGTCAGAGGGGTGCAGTGGGGCGCAATCACCCCGCACTGGTGTCACTCACATTTTTGTTCGCCACCGCCGCCGTGCCTCGCCACGGGAGGGACCCGCCCAGGCAGGCCGGCAGCTCTGTTTGCGGGCACCCCCTCGTGCAAATCACACCCACGCGCCACCCACCATGGAGCGCAAAAAAAGCGGAAACAGAAATAATTAAACCAATATTGCCCGGTCATCACAACAATAAATCGCAAAAAGAAAAAATACACGCAAAAAAAACTGTGCTGCCTTTTATACTTTTTTGTAGTGGGGGAAAAAATGTTTCATTTCCCGAGGAGGTGAATTTTGAAAACAAAGACATGTGAGTGGGAACACGGGGGAGGGACACCAGGCAGCATTTCATTTCTCTTTTTTTCGTGGCCGGCTTTGTGTGCGCTCCTTGGGGCCGCGTCCCAAAGGGAGAGCAGGGCCGGGCCAGAGGGCGCCGACCGCCGGGGCGCAGCAAGCAGGACAGAGGCTCGCAACCGCAACACCAACAGAAATAATTTCACAAAAAGCAAAAAAACACCATGCCATCACTTTTCTTTCTTCCGACGTCTCATGCACCAAAATATAACATTTTAGCACCACACCAAGGTCCCTTGAATTATCATCACTCCGAAATGATCTGCCTCTGCTACAAGCGTAATCGTATTTTATTTTGGGGCCAAAGATAGGCAAGTTTTTCATCTCATAGAAAGTAATAATAGGCATCGGACCACATTTCCGTAAATTACAACGTAAAGTGTATCTTCACTGTGTCGCGGTAGCCTCACCAGCCCCTTGCTGGCTCGAGCACAGCGAAGCACCGCGAAGCCACACAAGCTGCACCCGCAGGCACGCTCTGCTGTTGCTGCACCCTTAGAGACCACCTTGTTCGCACGGCACCAGCAGCAACGAAGAAAGAGAAATACAAAATAAAAAAAACAAAAGAAAAACACAAATATACAGGAATTTTGGCCCTGTCGTGTACACACTAATTTATTTGTATGTTTGTTGTAAATGTTCGTGCTAAGTTAAACCGACGTTCCGTTTCGGACAACTTTGTACGCTAAAATGCAAATGCATGATTTCGTACAACTGAATGCAAGAGTGTGTTCAAATCAACGCAAAAATGTGTGCGAACACCAATTTGATTGGTTAAATTCGTATACAAAATAAATGATACAAAAATCCAGTTTGGTGAGTAAACCACAAGCAGCACCGACTTGAGCTGGTCAGCCGTACATCGTTTGCAAGTTCGCTACTACGCCCCCTCACTCCTCGACTCGAATAGATTATTGGTTCCCCGCGTTCCATCTCACCTCATTGGACCGGCGGCATTGGTCCGCCCTCCCGACCCGACCGACCGACCGCCAACGGCCCCCAAGGAGTACTCGGGGTCTTTCGGCCGCCGCACGATTGCTAATCTAGGAGAGAAAGGGGCGCGGGGGTGAGGGTGGGGGGGGGAGACTGGACCTGAGGGCTGAGGGCAGAAGGGCCTAAGTGTATACCGAGGGGGTCTGGAGTGTCATCAGTCACGGCCGTCAACACCCGCCGCGGCGGGCTCAGCAGGGCCCCTCTCTCTGTCTCTCTCTCTCTCTCTCTCTCCCCGCCGTCCCCCCCAACTCGCGCTGGTTTGACCTTATCTTCGCCATGCGGCGACAAAACAGACCTACTATAGAGGGAGGGGGGAGAGTTAATGGAAGGGCCGCGAGCCCCGCCGCCGCTGCAGGGGAGGGGACGGGGGCGTTGTTTGAAAGGGAGAGAAAGTAGGACAACGAGAGCCCCGAGCTCGACTACCACTACCGTGATGCAGGTAGAGTGGCGAGGCGGAGCGGGGGCGGGCCGAGCGGGGGCGGAGCGGGGGCCGAGCGCACCACCGCACACTCCATCCGCAAGCAAACACACACTGCAGGCAGGGAAAACAGTCTTCTTCTATAGTCCACCGGACACAATTGAATTATTGCCACTTTGACACCACTCCGCCCGTTTTTCGCTCAGTACAAATTCGTCATGTCATTATTTTCAGTAGCAGCAAAAAAGGACGCAATCGGACGCAATGTATAGGAAAAGTTGTACTTTCCTCGACCCGTGTTTGCCCTCAAACTGTTTTTCGGTTGCCGCTGAGAAATATAACTTCGTAAATTTACAACATGCTTTGTATTTCGATTTACAGACTGTTGAAAATTTACGACACTTCATTCTTCTCGTCAATCAATACCAAGTCGACGCAGTGGTTGTAATTTTACAATTTCAAATTGCAACTTTACAAAACACGCCATGGGAAATTATTTCCCTGTCACCCTCACAAGAATTTCTCCAGTCTGCAGTTAAGTGATTTTGCACGTGCTTTTCTGTTTGCAGGCGGCGGCGCCGGTGCCGGGGTGCCGGCCAGGGTCGCGGAGTCGGCATGGGCTTGGCGGGCCTCGCGGGCTGCCGCGCTGGTCCGGGCTGGTCAGGGCCAAGGGCGGCGCCCCCGACGGCGGCCCGCGGCGGCAGTGGCGGCAGCGGCCACAGCGTAGAGCGGCCATAGGGCATGCCGCGCTATGCAGCTGCTGGCCCTCAACGCCCTCCTCATGTTCGACGTCGTCTTCGTCTTCTTCCTCTTCCTGGTGGGCGTCTCCTGCCTGGCCTACTACCTGCCCGCCACCTCCCGCCGCGCCACGCCCCGCCACGACCCCGAGCCCGCCTACCCGCCCTCTCCGCGCCACTACGTCACGGACCCGCGCGCGCGCCCCGCGCAGTCCCCCGTGGACCAGGTGTGAGGACGCCGTCGTCCGGGACCACGTGCGCAACGACGTCGTCCGGGACGGCGCCATGGACGACGCCCAGCTCAACGACCGACTCTTCCTGCCGGCGGCGGCGTCGCTCGTGGCGCCGTAAACAGGCCCTGCAGATCGAGACGACCTAGTGATAGTGCGGCAACAAGGGACGGACGGGCGCGTGTGTGTGAGTGTGTGTGTGAGCGTTTTTGTGTATGTATGTGTGTGTGCAACCTTGTGTCCGCGATGCCGCTGCTGCTGCTGCCGCCGCTGCTCCCACAGCAGAACTCGGTGCGCGGACGCTGCTACACGGTGAGTACTGGTCCAAGCTCGGGCCGGCTCGGTATCCGTTAACCCATCGGTACTACTGCAGTATCGGGCCCCGATGCCAATGTCGGTAGCGCCCACCCGAACCCCCAACCACCCCCTTTCAAACTCTCTCCCTCCACACAACCACCACCACATCGGCACAGCAGCAGAGAGAAACGACGACGACGACGCAAATCCGAAAATGATGATTGCTCACTGCGCTTGG
This sequence comes from Frankliniella occidentalis, assembly GCF_000697945.3. Taxonomy (NCBI): domain Eukaryota; kingdom Metazoa; phylum Arthropoda; class Insecta; order Thysanoptera; family Thripidae; genus Frankliniella; species Frankliniella occidentalis. The sequence continues at coordinate 236,107 of NW_026267152.1, forward strand.
GAGAGCCGGGACTGAGAGCGGCGGGCTCTGCGGAGCTGCGCACTACTACTACTACCACCGGCGAGAGAGATAAAGAAGGACTACACAGATACCACGAGAGTGGAGCCGGCCGCCGGGCGAGGGGCGGGGGCGGCGGTGCGGCTGGGGGAGCGGGAAGGGTCTGGTTATTGCTGTTTGCAGAGAGGGAACACCAATCGGTAGCTCATAAAGATAGACTGTTGCCGTTCGCTCAGGCGCATGGGCCTTCGGCCCGGCAGCCCTGCGGCTCCCCGGCGGCGGTGGGGGCTCCACCCGGTATCGAACATCCCCACCTTCCCCACACCCCACCCCTGCCCGGTAGCCACCTTATTTCTCCTGACCGCCGCCGCCCCCGCCCGCGCCCCAGCGCCCATACCACAGCCGGCGCGGCCGGCGGCAACACTACAGGGGTCACGGGGTCACTGTCAGTGGCTGCCCCTGCTGGCGGGCCCCTCCGGCCGCTCATCGGCCCTTCCGCTCGCCACACGCCCGCGCGCTAATCGCCAGTGTCACCACTTTGGCCCGTTAACTACTCTATCGAGAGCAATTAGGGCTGCTTTTCGGCCCGCGTGGACCATTACTGAACAGGCCCGCCAAGAGGGAGGGGGAAGGGGGGGGGGAGAAAAGCGAAAGTACGATCTCCCACCCCTCCCCGTACGCGACTCTTCTCATGAACGTCCGCCCCGGGATTTTGACAAATTTCGGAGGGCGTGTCGCTTTTGGCGCGGCGCGCGCGACGCTCGGGACAAATTTGATTAGTCGTCGTGTGTCGCGCGCGACGTCGCGGTGCTCGCGCGCCGCCGCCGCCCCCGGGGGATGGCGGGAGGAGAGGGGGTGGGAGGCGGACAGGACGTCGGCGGCGGCACCCTCCGCTCCGGACCTGTGGCGCGCTCAATTTTTCAAACTATACGCGCGCGCACGTCGTGCTCGGGGCGGGCGAGCGAGGCCACGGGGTAGGGTGCAGGGAGGGGAGGGGAGGGGTAAGTAATGTGGGCGGTAACCGACTCACACGGTGGCAACAAACACCCACACGGGACGGGCCTCGGGGAGGGGGAGATTGAGG
>NW_026267152.1:237237-237641 GCF_000697945.3 Frankliniella occidentalis
ATCTCCTTGTAACGCGCGGCGCCACTCCGATAGTTGCAAAGATGCAGTCAGACGCCGCCGCGTTGCTGCTACCCTCGCTTCCTCCTCCTCCTCCTGCAAACTTTGTCGGCGGCGGGTGGACTAAATTGTATCAGGCAGCAGCGGCTGCAGCGCGGGCGGCCTCGGCCTTGCCCGCCGCGGCCCCACCCGGAGTGAATCTCTCTTGGTCGCCGTCGCCGCCCTCCTATCCCTACCCCCTGCTCCCCTGCCTTCCGGCGGCAATACCGTACTACTTGTAATACCGGGCAGAAGCAAGCCGCCCACCTGGGCGGAGCGGGGACGGGGCAGGGACGGGGGGTGGAGGGCCGGTTTTATTATGTTGTTAGTTTACACGGGCTGAAGCAGCACCAGCAGCAATTGCCACG
>NW_026267152.1:242467-245101 GCF_000697945.3 Frankliniella occidentalis
TCCTCCTCCTCCTCCTCCTCCTCCTCCTCGGCTGCGCAGGATGTTTATGTGACCGGTGGGCGTGCGCCCACCGGGCTTCGGCTGACCCCGCCCCACCTTGAGTCAACCCATTCACCTTTAGTTGTCTTGGCGGGGAGTTGAAGCCGGCCGGAGGGGGGCACGGGAGGGTCGAACCGAACCAAACGCGTTAAAAGGGCATCCCTGAAGGTTAGGTCGGGACCCTACCCTGGATCAAAAGCATTTCGGAGAAACGCTGCGCCGCGCGCCTTGACAGCGACGGCAGAGTCTTTAAGACGAGGGAGGGAGGAGGGGCGGCCGGGCAACCCCGCCCCCGCCAGCACTCCGATCGCGTCGGGGAATAAGTGGCTGTATGAAGCGAAAACCCGAGCAGAGAGGCGCGGGAAACAGCAAGTAGGAGGGTCGGCGGGTGAACCAAACCCCCTTCTCCACCTGTGCGGATCCCCCGCCACGCCACGCCACCCTGCCACCCTCTCTCGCTTGCCCTTCCAGACGACGGAGGCACAATTTCCGGAGAGCAAGGCATCTGGCGTCGCATAGAGCAGCAGCAGGGCGGCCCCGTCGCGGGGTGTGGCTGGGCGGGGCAGGGCAGGGCGCGGCGGATCGGGCCCTCCTTGTTTCCAGCGCGCGCAGGGCGTGGCGGAGCGTGGCGTGGCGGAGCGTGGCGGGGCGGGGCGCAGAGAGAAGGGGCAGCAGCACCACCACCAGCCAATGCCTGTCTCGCCCCGCGTTTCCAATAACCACAAAATACGAGATGGGAAGCTGGGAAACGAACGGCATCACGCAAGCAGCCGGGTGTACACGAGACAAGGGGAGCAAGACGGCGGCGCCGGTGATCCGGCGCGCGGCCAGGCGCGGCAGGGCCAAGGCACACCAGCAACGCTCTACTTGTAGGAAAACATTTTTATTTTACTCACACACACACACAGAGTTCTGAACGAGGAGGCGGTGGCTTACTTTGGCCGCCCGCCGCTGCGGATACTTTGGCAGCCAAAGGCCAAACCGACACAAAACGGGCGGCAGAGCAAAGCGAAACCGCACGGGGGCCAGCCACTGCAATCACTGCTGACCCCCCCCCCCCTCCTCCCTCACACCGCAACGCGGAGACCATAAAACGCGACCAACTTTGGCTCGATGTGCTACCCGCAATATCGCCGCCCCAGGTACCCCTACACTACCTCTTCCCCTCCTCATCCCCCCAACGTAAACCCGACCAGCACCAAACTATAGCGTAGACCGCACGACCGCCACACAAAACAGTCCGGCCGCCCAAAAGGGAGAGAGCATTAGCCGAGAAAACGGGGGGGGGGGGGGGAGGGAAAGTGAAAAGTCGGCCATAAATCCGGCGCCTAAAGAGCGAGAAAATTACGGATAAACTGCGAGTGCGTGCGCTCCGTTTTTGCCCCCCACCCAACCCCCTTTTTGCACCCTTATTCACTCCATCTTTTACAGTCTTACAGGGCGAAAGAAAATATGGAACGAGAAAGAATAGCACAAGCAGTGAGACGATAGAGGCGAGCGAGTGTGGCAGAGAGAATTTTTGATGTGTAGCAGCGTGGTGACGTGATTAGGCGGCTGGAATGAAGAGGGGAAGACCAGGAGGAGGGGTGGGGGGGGGGGGGGCAAAAAGAAGTGGGAAACGTCCAGTGCAGCAACTCAGTGCGCAAGCAGCGAGGAGCAGTGGGCGAAGGGGAGGGGCCCATTACACGTCAGCCACACCCGTGATGGAGTTTACGCTTGCTTCACGACATTGTCGAACTTCGTCCGACCGTCTTTCGGTCTGACGATCAACCGTCGTCAGTGCTAACATTTCGTTCGACCGTCAGTCTGGCCGTCAGATTTTTATTTTTTTGGCCCGCTGCCATATCAGATCAGACGGTGGTGGACGGCTGCTGACTGACAGCTCGCACCCGCCGATCCTCATCACTTCTCTCGCGCGTAACCGCTGCTGCGCGCGCGCGCCCCTCGCCGCCGCAGTTTTATTTGTTTTCTCTCCTCTTTTGTTTTAACCTTTTTTTATTTTTTTTCCTCCTGCCGACGCGACGGGGCACGCGGCATTGTCCCCCAGGGTGGCGCAGCAAGGGCGTTCGAGGGTGACACACACACACAGCAGGCCGCCAGGCAGGAGGCAGGCCAGCACGACGGACGGGGGGCTGGGCCGGCCGTGCGCGCGTGACTTTCATTTTGAGAGAGCAGCTGGGGCAATATGCACGCGCAGAGGACCACGACTATTTTTATTTTCCGTCCCTTTCTCTCTCTCACCCTCCGTCAGGCTTTTGTATGAAATCGTTTAATTACCAGTCATAAATTAACGCGCGTGTGTGTATATCGCCGGTCGCGCATGCGACGATCAGGAGCGCATCGCTGCCGGCGAGGTGGCATGAACCCCGTCACCACCCCGCCCCGCCCCGCCACACGACCGCGCCCCGCCACACCGCGGCGCAGCAGGCATAGCAGCAGCCCCTTTCGCAGGAGGCTGTGGACCCCCGCTCCTCGACTGCTCGCGGGGCTCTGGCAGCAGCCCCCCTCCATACGAGTGCTCCTGACAGCTTCTTCCACATGAAGGAATGCTGGTAAACCTCCTCTTGGCAGGCATCTTGGAGTTCCTCCCCCCCC
>NW_026267152.1:250160-250970 GCF_000697945.3 Frankliniella occidentalis
CCAGGGCGGGGCGGAGCTGCTGGGAAAAGGGGGGGGGGGTGGCCGGGTGCCAGCGATCATCGTGCAGTTTCCGATCCGGCCGACCTCCGTCGGGCGGAGGCGCGACCCCGGGCCCCCTCTGCTCCTCCGCTTTTGCCTTCTCCGTGCGGTCGGTCGTGCGTCCCCGGCTGTGGGGGGAGAGGGGAGAGCTGAGCGGAGCGATGCAGGAGCAGCGATAGCGCGGGGGTGGCCGTGTCTCTGCATCATCCGCAGAGCAGCCCCCAGTTCCTTCCCCTCCCCAACCTCGCACGGCCCGCGCCAAAATGCGACTTGATCACTATGGTCCGTCACCGAACTGGATAAAACCTTCCGAAGAACTTGTTTGAACGGATTTTTCTGCACATTTACAAAAGGATATCGTTCGCAATATGGGTTCTCCATTATACAATCGTCCAAAATCGTTTTCAGTTTTTTTGCAGTGCGCCTCCTCCTTCGCCGCCGGCCGCGGTCCCGCCTCCCCTCTTTACTCGATTTCACAAGTAGACCGGAGGAGGAGGGGGCGGTGTGCGGCAGGGAGATTGGTGGCGTGGCGGAGCGTGGCAGAGCGTGGCAGAGCGTGGCAGAGCGTGGAGCATTCGCAAAGCCAATCTGCGTGCGTGTGGGCGGCGGCGGGAGCAGGGGGGTGCGACAGAGAGAAAGCGAGCGTGAGAGTGTGAGAGACAGAGAAAGCGACAGAGAAAGTGGTGGCGGCGGCGGCGGCACAAGGACTAGGCGGCGCAGTGTCGCGTCGCAACTGAATGGTAAAGCAGCAGCGGAGCGCGGCGGGGGGAG
>NW_026267152.1:255891-256796 GCF_000697945.3 Frankliniella occidentalis
CTTCTCCCCAGTGTGGGTTCGGAGGTGAACATGCCTCGAGCCCGCTATGCTCGCTCCGCGACGCTGCTGCTGCTGCTGCTGCATCATATCGGCAGTAATGTATTCCGAACGTGATCCAGCCCAATCAGCCCGCTCGACACAATATCCCCATTCTTCGACGCGCTGCCGCAGCGCGCGCCGCTCTGGCGAATCTCTGATCCTATTCCCACCAGCATCCCCCCTGTATATGCCTGCTGCTCTCACACATCTGGCATGGAGGGGTAAGGGGGGTGGGGGAGCGAAAGTCTCAGGGTGCTGTGCTGGTGGTGAGCAAGGCTGGGCGCAAAACTATACTATGCCTCGAGGAAACTGTGTACTTCGAGAAAACAAGTTTGAACATGGTGCTTGATCGACACTGAAAGCACCTCGGAAAACACTAACACTAGAATCATGAAATTCTCTGCGTGACAACTGTAACTGCCTGATTTTTTACACCTCAGACGGACTGCTTTTCAGAAGAGCAGCTATACGACTGACTACTCCGTTCCCTTTCCGGCCGGGCAGCAAGGGTCGGACCGAGGGTATAAACTTGCTTAGTGAATCGCGCCCTCAGGGGCGGAGAGAGGGGGGAGGGACGGAGGGAGGGAGGGAGGGAGGGAGAGGGGGGAAGAGAGGGAGAGAGGAAGGGAGGGAAAGAGGGAGAGAAGGAGAGGAGAGAGGGAGAAAGGGAGAGAGATCCGTCCTCGTCTGCCGCCTCATCAGTGCCAGTCATCAAAAGTAAAATAAAACTGCACCGGCAGAGTGAGGGGTGCGGGGCGGGGGGCCCAAAGTCAGGCCAAAGAATCTTTACGACGACTTGAACGGGGAGCGGCGAGCGGGCCGGCGGCACCGGCGCGCCGACGACCCCACCGCCCTCCACGCACGCA
>NW_026267152.1:257157-258738 GCF_000697945.3 Frankliniella occidentalis
GGGGGGGGGAGAGCAGCAGGGCCCGTTCCACTCAACGTATTTGCCTTTGTTGTGCCGCCCGTAATGCGCCTTCCGCCCGTTACTTAAGGCCCACCTCAGGGATGGATGGATGAATTATTCAGCGCGTTTTAAGACGGCGCGCGCGCCGCGCGGTCGCGCCCCGGATTTGACGGAATGTTGGGCGCGGGAATCAGCGGCGGTGGCGGCTGCGCGGCGGGTTTAAAAGTACAGAAAAAAGCCCTTCTGCTGCTGCACGGCGGTGGCGGCGGCGTTGGCAGGGCACGCACGTACAACGCGCCGCGCGCGGGTGAGAAAAGATTTATGTGGATCGGGCTGCAGCAGCGGCGGCTGCGGCGGTAGCCTCGGCACCTCGCGCGCGGCTCCAGAGGATAAAAGGGCTTTGGCAGACATGGAGCCGTATTGAATCAAATCCTCCCGGGGCAACACACTGTTTAGTGCGGTGGGACACCAAAAAAAAATGTATGTAAAAAAGTACGCCCCCCCCCCCCGGGAGCGCGGGGCCCGCGAGAGTAAGTAAAAGTGAAGCGAAGGGCCTCCTCAGCCCTGCTAGCGGGACAAGGCCTGCGCAAGCAGAAGATATATTAAGCAGTTTTCCTCTTTCATATGTTTCCATCACTCAACTCCACCGTTGAGCACTTCTCGCGCATAGACTTGGTCCAACGAAAGGAAGTGTTCGTTAGGGTAGCTTCAACAACTTCTTTTAGTTGCACGACGAGTCGGACATGCACAAAGAAGTCATAAACATACAAGTGCGTGCATAGAACTATGGTAGCCGATGGTAGCTACACGGTTTTCAAGTGGTTATACTGGTTAAACTGCTTGGTTTATCAGTATGCGAAGCCCCCCTTCCCCCATCTTCCAATGCCCTGGGAGAAGTGGGCTACCAATTTTGACCCTCTAACTAAAGTACAAAGAGAGGGAGGGAGGGAGTGAGAGAGTAGGGGGAGGAGGCGGTGGCCAAGGATCAGGCACCGCTCCCCGCAAACTCCAGCGGCAGCAGTACCGCCCGCTCAATCCCGCCCACTAATAGGAAAAGTAACACACTGAAACTTCTTTCCGACACTCAGAAGAACTCTTTGGCGCGAGCCAAACGGCTGGGCTTGCAGGATTGGGCTAGGTTGGCAAGACATCGACCACTTTCACTCAAAATACCCTTTTGGATTGAGCAATTTATTACTTTATTCAGTAAAACGGTTTGACGCGAGTGAATTACGCTTTCTACTACGGCTAAAAAAATGATTAGGAAAGAACAGAAATATTATCTAGCGAGAGGCTTCGGCAATCAACTCTTAATTTATCACTGCTGGCAAACTAAACTTCTTGCTGCACACAACGCACTCAAAAGGCTTCACTTATGTGTGTTTGAAGATGAGTAAGCAGATAGTCACAGTCACTCGTCGAAAACTTCTTTTTGCACACAGTACACTCGAAAGACATTCCTCTACGTATGTGTTCGAAGATGGGTACGCAGATTACAAGCCTGCGAGAACTTTTTGTTGCAAATGGTACACTTATAGGGCTTATCTCCTGTGTGGGTTCGGAGATGGACACGCAGGGTGC
>NW_026267152.1:259959-260538 GCF_000697945.3 Frankliniella occidentalis
GGGGGGGTACTGCGACCCGCCTGTCAAAAGACTGGGGGAAAGGAGGGGACGCAGACTGAATTGGAAAAATTCCTCCTGCTCCGCTGATATTTTTCGTGCGGCGCGCGCCGTTCGGCCATCAAGACGGCGAGGATGGCGGCCCGTCGTCCGCTGTAAGTTCTCTCCGGGAATTGAGTTGCGCTTTCGTGACAACACGCCGCTATCCACTTGGGAGCGTCGCGGCCAGAGCGAAAGGAAACCGACGGTGGCGACAGATTTACTTCCAAAACAATTTTAATTCGTGTCTTGTGTCCCCCGGTCCCGCCTCGCTGTCATCGCTGCGCACTACCGGAGAGCGCATGTGCGGAGTGCATAGCCGACGCGATCTCAAAAGTGCAGTGCGATGGTGAGAGTTTGGAATCCAGAGATTGATTATGAAGCAAAACCACGCCGCGAGAGCGCGTGACTCTGGGCGCAAACAGTAAAGGAGAAAGGGGCGGGTACCAAAAAAAAAACCTAAGCTTGCGCTAACGTGGAAGCAGATGATACAGGTTTAATTTTCAGTCAGTGTGCTTTAAATTGGGGAATATAGTAGGCCTT
>NW_026267152.1:260983-264064 GCF_000697945.3 Frankliniella occidentalis
TTCTATATAGACGTAAATAGTTAATCATAATAATGTCGTCTAATTATAATTATAATTACGTCGTACAGGTAATTACAGGTAATTACAGGTAATTAATGCAACAGGTTGGGGCCCATGAACCACTTTTGAGGGGCCACGGACGCCCCCTTCCCTTGGGGCCCCTTATATACAGATGTAAACAGTGTCTAATCATAATTACGTCGTTAGGTAATTACAGGTAATTACATGTAATTACATGTAATTACAGGTAATTACAGGTAATTACAGGTAATTACATGTAATTACAGGTAATTAATGCAACAGGTGGGGGCCCATGAACCACTTTTTTGGGGCCACGGACCCCCTCCCTCCCCTTGGGGCCTCATATTTTCTTGTTTGACATCTTAGCCTTATCTCAGCTTCATATATATTAAAGTAGGTGTTGTACAAGCAGTGATACTGGAAGTATCATCTGCTAAAAAAGGATTTACAAAAAATTACATTTCCGTTTGCATAGTGAGGCGGGAAGGAAGAGCAAGGGAGCAGATTCGCTTGATGAGCAGGGAAGCGGGCGGAACGTCAGAGGGTTGTGCAAATCAGCCGCGGCCGGGCGGACCTGCCTGGGCCTAATTTATTTCGACGACTGGTCGGGCGCAGCACGCCGCCCGCCGCGGCACTACTGGCGGAGAGTGACTGTTGATTCTTTGGGGAGTGCAAAGGGGAGGAGGGGACGGGAGGGGCAGGGTAAGAGAAAGTGGGAGGAATCTTGTCGCCCTGCCCCTCCTGTGTGCGGAAGCCTCGCCGCCACCGTCCTGCCGGGCGTGGAGCGGGCAGATAGGGCGCGCGGCACGCCTCGCCCGGGATCAAAGTGGGGATGCAGCGAGCGACACAACAACACGGGGCAACGTGATAGAGGAGATAGGGGACAGTTCAGTTTGACGGGTGTGAAAAACTAGGATGGGAGGGAGGGGGGGGTGGGGGGTGACATTGGAAAATGCTTTCCTCGACAAACCAATAGCGGAGAAAATAGGCGTCGCAACGTACCGTATGGAAGCTTTAGATGAACTAGAAGATGACAACCCTCTAGAAGGAAGCAAAGTGGAGCGCTGAAATAACCGCCAGCGTCCATCCAGTAGGAAGTTTGGAAGTTTTCTGCCAATCAGCAGTAACAAAAAAAAAAAAACGTTACATATTAGTCTGGCTTCAAAGCTTAGCCCCCTTGTGCGGAAAAACCACGTTCGGCACGTTGCGAGTCACAAAGTAAAAGAAACAAAACACGCTGCGCTTTGCAGAAAAGCATAAACCACAACGTATTCCAGGCGGTAAGGATGACTGTACACTATGCGCATACAATGAAAAAGGCATTCACGTAACATGAGATGAGAGGGGAACAAAAAGAAAGAGCACGTTTCTTTTTAGTTATGGAAAAGCATACCAGAAGAGGGAGGGGAAAAGATTACTTTCGCAGGCGGTTTATTCACGCGCCGAGGCTCGCGCGGGTTTATTTCCTGCGCGCCCAACAAGCGGCCATTCAGTCGTAAATGCGTTCGACTGCACATGGAAAGCAGCGCCGCCAGCTTCATGGCGAGGGAGCTTACCGAGAGCGAGAGGGAGAGAGAGACTTTGCAGAAAAGGGGGGGAAAGGTGAGAGGGAGAGCGAGGAGGAGGGGCGGGGGAGGCAGCAAAGGGGGTGGAGAAAGAGTAAAGGACGGGCGGAAGGAGCAGGGGGGGGGTGAGTCGTCGCGTATAAATCCTTAATGGTCCGTACGCCTTGGCGGTTAAATGGAGATTAAGCGGTGGCCGGCCGGTTTCACCTGTGGGAGGGAGAGGGGGGGCGCCCAACAGCTGCGGAGAGCTGCTCTCCCACGCCGGAGAGACGCGCCCGCTGCCGCTCCCCCGTCCGTCCGTCTGCGTTTGGGGAGGCCCAGCTGCGCTGCGCGCGGCTCCCCCGAGGCGCCCGGCTGGGTAGGCAACATGCGAGTGCCGGCGCGCACCAGCGCGCGGCGGGCTGGCCTACCCAGCAGGCGCTCCGCCGGGCCGGCGGCGCGGGGCGACCAACTTTCCCTCGCCCCTGCTCGCGTCTTTTTGAAGGGCCTCTAAAATTGATAACGACAAAGTTGTTTTAATTTGAGTCATTCGTGCGGGCGAGTCGCTCACGGGCGGCCCCAGGTGGGCGCGTGGAACCGGCCCACGCCACGGCTAGCGCGAGCCCTGTGGACCCGGCGCAGCCGGCGCGGAGCTTAGCAAACTTGGGCCCCGCCCGCCCGCCCCCGGTGTCCTGCCTCTCCCTCCCTCAGACTCTGCGCTGCTCTGTTGGCTGGTGTGCCGGGGACGATCCAACTCTAATGTTCGTTCCTCACAGGCATTAAGGTGCCCATTACTCATTGTGCACCCGGTAATTTAGGCACCCCGAGGCAAGAGCGCGCGCACACACACACACGGTATTTTTACGTATACTAAGTTACTTTGAACACAATACAAAAAAAACTCACATATTTAGAACGCATGAATTTTGATTTAAATTGGTGCATTTGCAAAACAAGAGTTTTCTCGACAGTAAATACTAGAGTTGTACAGATGGTCCCAACAGCCATACGGTCGAACAACAAGAGCAAACGCGACGAAAGGAATAGCTTTAAAAAAAGAGGGGGGGGGAACCGCACGAGGCGGAACACCGACCAGAGAGGGCGGATCACACTCTGCACTCACTGCCAGCAGCGTTGCACTGACGGTGAACACTGCACCCCCTTCCAAACACACTCACACACGGTCCAAGCAGCCAGCAGCAGCAGGAGCAGGGAAAATGGAAGGGACGGCAACTCGTTCCATCTCGAATATCGGACAGGCGCTGGCGCTGCGCTGCACCGCGCGGACCGGCCGGCCGAGTAGGGTAGGGTTACCGTAATGGTCTCTCCGGTGCGGATCCATCGTAACTTCCCATTCGCGGCGCGGCCGGTGCGGGCGCCGCGTCTGCCGAGAAGAGCGTCCGGCAGACTCTCTCGTCGTGGAAAAAAAGAAGAAGAAGAAAACGCCGGCGGCATCGCATCCTCCTCCTCCCTCCCGCCCGCACACCCCTCCTTAACTCGTCTTTTTACCCCCTCC
>NW_026267152.1:264114-265483 GCF_000697945.3 Frankliniella occidentalis
CCCTCCTTTTCACAGCCGCGCCCCAAGCTTTTACGTGTCTTGGGCGACGTCTCCGTCTCCAATTCCCGCCTCGTTCTGCCCTGTATTTCTTCTTTGTTTCACTCGCACACCTGATACGCCCCGAGGAAATTACAATGAGCGAGCGCAGCTTAGAACTTCACGTCCACTTCCCCCTGCCCTTCTCTTTTTTCTGTTACCGAGGAGCTGCGGCGGTGGTGGTTCCAAGCACATTTATTTCTCAGGAATTAACAAAAAAAAACTTTGACTGGATTAGGGCGGTCATGACAATCATCTCACGATGGAGGAGTCCACGCAATGGTTTACCAGCGTCACTTACAAAGTCTGAATAATAATTCATAATTTCCGAACAAGGCGAAAGGGTGGAGGGCGAGTTATTTGGCAGCCCACAGAGGTCTTTTAAAAGTTGTAAAAGTCGGTATAGGGGGTACAGGACGCATAGGACGCCGTGTCTTTTTCCGAAAATAAGCAGCCACTTGTTTCCACACGGTGGATATTGTTCCTTGACATCCAAGGACCATCGGATGGATTCAAGGACGCGATAGGAAAAATTGGGCATTATTGAATTGCTCCGATGTATTTTGGACAAGAATGAACAATTTTTACAGTGCAGCAGCCAACAAAAAAAAAGTGCATGGGCAAGTATGACACACATTTTGGCTCCACTTTCCGTGCGCCGCCCGGGGAGGGGGTGGAGAGGGGGGGGGGGCTTTCGCCGAATATGTCGGGGCCGTTGTCCCATTTAAAACGCGATTTACCTTGTGCCCGTCCCGTATAACATGTGGCTGCACCTTCCGCTCCACCCCACCTGGCTGCCGAGGGATGATAGGAAAGGGGAGGATGTTGATGCGCGCGGGCCGGGCGCAGAGGGGGGTTAGGGGTGGGGAGTGAAGGGGGAGAAGCGAGTCATTATCACCTAGAAAAACGACAAAAGGCAACGCCGAGCACAAACAGCCCCTGCGGGGAAGCGGGGGCGGGTGGCAGCGCGCCCTGGGGAGCGGGCGCGGGCAATGCGCGCGCGCAGAATATTTTGTTGTTTCGCGGGAAACAAATGAGAGCGCCATAAATTATCATGTGGCCCGATTTGGTGCGAGTGAACAAGTCAGGAGTGGGCGAGTGATGGTTCGGCTCGCACCACCCGCCCACCGCGCTCCGCCACGTTTTCGCACTCTACAGGTCCGCGAGGAGCGAGAGAAACGCTATAACGATTCTGCCATCGATCGTTTCGTTTCTGCTGCGGGAACGCGCAAAAAAGAGAAGAGGATGGGAAAAAAAGGTTCTATACTCATTTAAGCGCACTGGGGACGTGGCTGGCGATGGCTTGCGGAGAGAGAGAGGGAGGGAGAGGGAG
>NW_026267152.1:265620-267717 GCF_000697945.3 Frankliniella occidentalis
GAGAGAGAGAGAGAGAGAGAGAGAGAGAGAGAGAGAGAGAGAGAGAGAGAGAGAGAGAGTTCGTGGTCGAGTGAGAGCACAGGCAGGGAGGAACCGATGGAAATCATATTAGATCGCCAGAATCGCACAGGAAATGGTGGAGCGTCGAGAAAACGCCGGGAAAAAAATGTCGACATGTCCCTCGGCCAGCTGGCGAAATTTCGCGGGTTCCTGGTCGCGCTATGCGCGCGGCGTGTGCGGTCAGAGACCCGCCGGAGTCGTCGCCCCGCCCACCACACTCGTTCCCGTTGGACGGCATTGATTTTTCCCCCTCGTCCAGCAGCATCACGTCGAGAGCTAGTCAGAGGCCGCCTCCACACTCCCCCCTCTGGCACATTGATGGCCTTCTTCTTCGCGCCCCTCGCGTCATCGCCCTGATGTGAACGCTAATGTCCGCTCTCGCTTGCTCTCGCTCGCTCTCGCTCTCCGACCGGTCGTTGTCCGAATTGCATTACGAGTCGCAGCTTCTCCCTTAGATTAGATCCCCCGAGCGCCAGGCAACAGCACAACAGCCTTGCTGGGCGCGGCCGGGAGCCACAGAGGCAGCGAAGACCGTCCGTCCGTCCGTCCGTTTTCGCTTCACTTACGCCGCGTAGTATAAGCCCCCCCAACGCCCTCCCCCCAAACCCCCACTACCCAATTTTGCCTCCCTTTCCCAACAAGACGAAGAAACGCCATATTCATTCAAGGGTAATTCAATTGCTTCGGCGTGATTAGATCTGAGTGCCATTCGCGACTCCAGCCGCGCCCGCTCGCCCCTCGCGCGACCGTCGCAGCAGCCCTTCCAGAGATAAGGTCAATTTTATTATTCTGTAAAAAAAAGTAAAAAATAGTCGAGTCCATCCCATTTCTTTCTCGCTTACAATTTTTGAAAAAAAAAAATGCCTTACCCGCCAACCGCGTACGACCAAAAACTTACCTCCGTCTGTTAGACTGCAAAAGTTAAATAACTCATAGACCGCAGTTGGTGGCCCACACTGAAAAAAAAATACATTAGTGCTAAGGACATGCCGCGGTCATCAAGACCTATTGCTGGCTAAAGAACATTTTTGTTGCTAACCTGTTCGACACTACCCCTCATTCTACGACCGCTGTCGTTAGGCGAAGGGTCGTTGTCGTATGGTTCGCAACATATGCTCTAAAGCATAAACATATGTTCTTGGAGCCGATCTAAGAGCAAAATTTACTTGGGGGTGTTAGAGCTGCCCTAAGCACTAATGTATTTTTTCAGTGCACCACATTTCTTCATTGATGGCGCCGTTTTCCAGAAAATCTTGTTCGTTAAACAAAAGACGAACCCACGACGAACGACGCGACTAAGTGTTCGCATGATCGCTCAGAAACGCTCGGCATTGCCTTCTCTTTGCTCAGCTGATTATAGCCATTGTTTGACGCGACATTTAATTTCATCTCGGCTCGAAACGAAAACACTCCTTCCTCTCGCCTTCCTTATTCGCGGTCAATGACAGAAGTAACAATAAGTTCGACGCCCTGACGCAAACGTGCAATTCTGTTTTTCTAGCTAGGTACTTCGGTTTATGTCAATATAAACAACTCGAAAATCACATTAAAAATTAAACTTTTTGATTTTCTTCTATGAAAGTTAAATCTCAAGACACGCCGTTACTGAAAGCCACGTCGATTATCTCAAATATTACTATGGGTGGGAACTTGGAGTAAAAAAAGAGAGAGAGAGAGAGAGAGAGAGAGAGAGAGAGGGGGCTGAACCTTGCAGACCCGCGCGACGCCACCAACCACCCTCTCTAGATACGTGGCGCCCAACCGCAATACGAACCGCAATATCATCGAGCTTACACAGAGGCCAGCGGCCCGGCCGCCTGTTTGTTTTTCCCGCCGAGCGACTCTCCTTAGTAGGGCTCGGGGCTTGAACCGGTGATTGCATGTTTGTTGACCAATAGGAGCGGCAGCGGCAGCAGCAGCGGCAGGGGCCAACTCACGAGAGAGTGAGGCGGGGGAAGTTGCCCCCCTCCCCCCCCCCTTCCACCGGGCTGCGAGGTAATTAAATGCCATTGTCCTCACCCCCGCGCCCAACCGCAC
>NW_026267152.1:267814-274610 GCF_000697945.3 Frankliniella occidentalis
GCCGCTCCCTGCGCCGCCCCCGCGCCGCCCCCCGTCCACCCGAGCTTGATCCCGTCCAAAACCACACCAACCCAGAAGCAACCGCCAGTCGGGAAGCACATAAATTTTGCAAACATTTTCGATAAAAAAAATTTGTTTCCAATTTTGTCCCGATGACAAAATCTTAGTTATCGCGTTGCAACAACAGCCCTGAAAAAATCTCCTTAAAACTCCTCATCGGCGAATAAAAATTGACCAGCCAGCTCGGTGGCCACCGGTCAGAGGGAGCTCCGTACTGTAAATCGGGGGGCGGTAATAGTGTTTGCAGTGCTTCATAATGGCCGAGTCAGTGGAAGGAGCTGGCGAGATAACCCGAACGGGCGAGGGGTCGGGCCGGCCGGTCGAGTCACCTCCTATCTCTGAGGCGGGGGCGCGCTGTTACGCGAGTGTTTTTCTTACTCTTTCTAGACTTTATCAGATTGAATTGTGATTAGAAGGCAATTTAATGGAACTTTCTGTCTTAATTAATTGTGATTGATTGAGATTCTATAGGTGATTTGTCAGTTGGCTTGCTACTCTATTGTCTTACGGTCCTTCACTCGCAGTAACTAAATACACACTTGAAATTGGTTTACTTCACGAATAAATCGATATTTATTGTTATTTTGCAATGACTCACACAGAAAACAAAACACTTATCGCCAGGAAAAGAGCACAAGCTACGATATCTAAACTCAGGATTCGTCACAAGAATAAATCTAAGAATTAACTACAAGAAATAAGTCTAACATGGGCACTAGCGCCCCGCAAATGAGATCAAGACAACTCACTAGGGACAGATAACAACTTAAACACACTCACCAGTGGTCATGTCAATCCTGGTGTACACGGAACACTTATTTTTCACTATAAGGCACACTGAATCGAACACACGATAAACTATGAAACTACTGAACTCCAACACTGAACTAAAACTCTGAACTACAACACAACAACGCTACGACGCTACTACACACTGTACTACAACTGAACACTACAAGACTAGGCGAGAAGTGCAACTACGAGACCTAGGATTTACACTGAGAGGAGCACTAGCTGAGAAGCGCACTGGTCGGAAGCTCCAGACGAAGTGTCTTCTCGAGTCACGGCAGAACGTTTATATGCAAGAGCCGGCCCGAGCTTGGCCAGGGAGGTCCCTTGCTCTGATTGGCTCGGGGGCGAAAGGACCAACGGCGTGAGCTGGTCCCGCCCACCGATGCAGGGGACCGCACGTGGTTCGTAGAGTCACACGTGCAGCCCCTCCCAAAGATGCGCCGCTGGCGTCACGAAAATAGATAATTTTGATTTGAATACAAGCGATAAAGAGAGAGAGAGAGAGAGAAAGGGGGGGGGGGCGCGGTCCGTGGGTCCAGCCGCCATGCCGGAACGATAACGGCTGAGCCCACATGCCGGCCGCCCGCGACGCTCGTGCCGCCCGCGAGTCGAGAATAACCACGAAGGAGAGAGGGGGGAGAAAGGCGTGGAGCGCTCCGTGGGGCCAGCCGCCATGCCGGAACGATAACGGCTGAGTCCCTCGGCCGGCCGCTCGCCCCTCTCCACTCTCGCCGGCTGCGATGGTATTATTGACTCACTCCCGGGGGCCGGCGCGGCCTCTCACCAGCTGCACAGCCTGGTTTCAATAAAGGTGCAGTCCAGGAGGTCACACGTGGTCAGCGCCTGAGTTTTGAAGCGACCCGCGCGCTCCCGCGACCGCGGCTGTCATGGCGGCCATTAGTGTCATCGTGCTCTTAGTCACCCATTACATCTGTATTTTACGAGGGGCGGAGCTGTCGTGGCGTCCCCCTTTCGAGGGGCTCTGCAACCAGCCTCCCCCCTCCCCCCTCATCGGGTGGAGGCAGGGGGGCCGGGCGGGCTCATGGGTCGCCACGCGCCACACATGTGTGTGCACCGCCGCCCAAAACAGAAGATGCGACAAAAAAATTGATAACATGACACCTCTATTAGCCGCCACCTGACTCTCTCTCAAGCCAAGGAAATTAAAACAAACGCGAGGGAGTGTATGAACTCGTACCAGTACCAATGTACTGGTAACAGCGCCGGGGCGCCGCGCACCCCTCCTGAGGCCCGCCAGCCTGCCGGCACTGCCGGCACGGGGACCTCCTCCCCTGCAGCGGCGGCGGCGCGACACTCGCAGATACAATCTCGAGTAAAGTCGGCTCGAGTATATCGAGATCCACGCCGGCCCCGGCTGCGGGGAGGGCGGCGACACGGCGACCAACAAGTACACACACACCTGCTACAAGTGTGCGATGAACGTCACACACTCGTAAGCGTGTGTGTGTGTGTGTGTGTGTGTGTGTGTGTGTGTGTGTGTGTGTGTGTGTGAATTTCCATTTGCACGCAGAGGTGAGGTGGGAATTGGCCCCATAGAACGTGTGTGGTGTGGAGTTCCATGGGGCATTCACAGCATCAAATAGCCTGTACTAATGTGTGCACACTAAACCGTTCTGAACTCCTTCAAATTTAGATTATGAAAATAAAGTTCTTCACCTGCTCATCTGGCTTATTTTTTACCGGCAATTATGAACAAATTTTAAGCAAATGAACAAGATGTTTATAATTGCGCAATTATTGAAATTGCAATTTTTTGTAAGCTGAGTTTACGAAAAATTACAGCAATTTACTGTGTGGTGATCGACGTTCGCCACGACGTGCCACATTCACACACTTGCGGATTTCCAGTGTACAAGCACAACGGGATCCCGGGCCTCCGGTGACAGTAACATCCACGGATGACGAGGACGCGACAGACCTACGCATCGCCAGCGCAGGGTCACCAATCCGCCCCCAAGAGAAGGAGGAGGGAGGGGGGGGGGAGGGCGCACGGAAGCACCGCCCAAGGGGACATCGCCCCCAAGGAGGGCCAGGCCGGGCCCAGCATGTGTCACAAGAGACGGCTGAGCCTGCGCGCCGCGTGAGACGGCTGACGGCTCGTCGCACCACACGGCGGGGCTGGGCGCGGGGCGGGCGGGCTTAGGAGGGCCGGCCCGTGGGGCGGCAGCGGCCGCGACCCTGCGCGCAGTACACAGGGGAAAGAGCAACAAAGGCGCAAGGCCCGCGCCGGCGCCGCCGCACTGGCTGCATCATTCTTCCTCCTCAACTTTGCCACTCGGCCGACCCCGACCGACGACGACAACTTTCGCGAAATTCGAAAGTCCGTCATCCGCAGGAGGGTCTCCCCATTACCGGGCAGCAGGAGGAGTGGTATGGAAGCGGTGAGAAGAGAAGGGCGTGAGACACAAAAACAAAATATAACCGGGTGGGGGAGGGGGGCAGTTGGTCTGGCTGCTAGCTGCAGCTTGTGTGTGGGCGAGGGCGCAGACATAACTGCGCACCGAGCTGGCGATGGAGAGATTTGGTACGTCCCCGCCCAGACCCTTTGGGGGCCGAGGGCGAGTGGCGGCGGCGGCGGCGGCGCCTGAGGCACAAGCAACGCCCCCCAACCCACCCCGGCCCCCGGGGACACTCACGCCACACAGCGGCGGGAGGCAGCGCGCGCAGCAGCACAACAACTCTGTTATTTTTTTACTTTTTTCATACTTTGTGTTGTTTTTTTTTTTTTTGGTTTCCCATCTTGTGCTGCAGCGAACGACTTCGTTAAGAAAATTAAGTGCTGCGCTTGGCGGAGGGCGCCGCCGCCAGCCGTGCGGCGCGGGGGTGTTAACGGGGTGCCGCCGGGCCGCGCGCGGGATTATGAGAAATAGCTGTCGTTTGACATATTTATAGTAGCCCGATCGCGCCCGGCTCCATTTCTCATACTTTGCGGCGGTACTTGCGTAACTTGCTTCGATACTTGCCACCCACAAGCTGCGAGTGGGCGGGCGCCGCCGCAGCGGGCTTACTGGTCCGTAGCCAATGCATCATTCATTTCCCTGCTGCTGCTTGTGGAATCTACGAGCCTATAAAACATTATGCCCTGCGAATCGGAACAAGACGGATTGCTGTACTGTCTCTCCACACCATCTGTGACCACAATTTTCCGCGTTCAGGAAAATATACGATGCAAAACAGAGCACACAATAATAATTTACATCACGGACGCACGGTAAGCGAAACCTGCTCGTGCGAATTGAATGGGGTGATGCTGTTCACCAGAATAACCACAAAAAACAGCCTATAGGTAGGAGGTCCGTCGGGGGTCGTCCAGGCTGTAGGTCCGATTTCGAGATGATCCCAGTTCGTCTAAACAATTTTCATCTAATGACGTAACGCAATTTTCATCTAATGAGGTATTTTTCATCTAAGGATTTTTTCATCTAAAACATTTTTCATCTAAAACGAAATTTGTAAGGAACAATCGAACGACGTGGGGAAAACGCTTTTTGTAAATGTGAACGACGTTTTACGTTAACGTGCGTTGGTACCCCGTCTTTAAGGGCTATTTCACACATTATATGCGTTACTAAGTTAATGCAGCCTACCGGCGGCGGCCCTCTGCACCGGGGGAGTCCTGCGCGACCAGTGCGTGAGGTCACCGTCGGGGATCGTAGTCGATGGGCCCCTGCACTATAAAAAGCTTGCTCTGTTAAATTCCTGCATAGCACACACAAAATCCTTATGCACTTTGCTGGGCATAAGACTTGCAGGATTTCACGCAGGCATAACATTATGCACAATTTTATGCATAACTATGTACAGTGTGTGCAGAATTATGCACATTTTGTACACAATTATGCATAAAAATTTGTGCATACTTATGGCTGCATGAAATCCTGCAAGTTTATGCACAACAAAATGCACAATGATTTAGTGTGCAACGCGAAGCAATGAAAACACGCTGAAAGTAGTCGCGTTGCAATTGCAAAGCACACTTTGTAATTGCAAAGTAAATGCTTTGTAATTACAAAGGATCCAAATACTTCGCAGTTCTGCAAAACGTTGCATTGCAGGATTTTACAGTGTGCGAAGAACTATATTTCACATGGCGAACTTGTTCTTTGCAACTTTCAAAGAAAATTGTTCGAAACGCTGCAAAGAATTAGTTCGTAACCTTGCAAACTATTTCCTCGCAACTTACGAAAAAAAGAATTGTAATACAAAGAAAATATATTTTGTTTGCAATGAAAACTTCCTGACAAAGCTTCAAAATTCTTTGTAAAGAATTTTGCATTGTGTTCTCAATGGTGCTTTCCGCGTCCGGCCCGCGAGCGCTCGCGTTTCGTAAGCCTCTCTCGCATGTCACAGCGGTGGTGCGTCAAGGCACTCAAGCTCAAGCTGTCATTAGAAATTCATTCCTGCCTGAACAGCCAATGACAACGACGTGATTGCGGGAGGTGTGTGTGTGTGTGTGTGTGTGTGTGTGTGTGTGAAGCATTAACGGGTGCTTAGTTCTGGATTTTTATGTACACTGTGGAACATGCAATGCTGTACAATAAACCCTTATGCATTATTGTGCCTATATTAGCACACCATTCCGTATAAAACAAGTAACCAAATTGCATACATATGTTTGCACGCAAAAACCTGCAATCCTTCTACCAGGCGGCCAAAGAACCCCGCGCATTTTTGTAGTTGTAGTGTACCGCACACAAGCGTGCGGGCGGGCTTGCCTATCCCCTTGACCATGGCGCCTTATGAGCCGATCGGGTGGGCAAACCCCTGCGCGAAAAATTGCGGTACAGCATACCAAGAAAAGTGCGTGGGACGAACCGGCCACCTAGTATATGCACAACACAATGCATAAGAATGTTCGTGTATCCACTCCTGCGTGAGCACGTGCACGATGCTAGGCTCGCCGGTCGTGATTTGCCATACCTTCTGTTCAAACGCTAACTTTTGTTTTGTTTCTGATGTTTTGCATGTGTCTGTGAGAGCTGAAGTGTGTCGTGCATGCGCTGCAGTTCGCTTGCTCTGCTGCTTGCCTGGATCCTTCTCTACGCAATTCTGCATTGGCAAGACAAAGGAGACGAATGGCTGAAGGACAACGCTTACTTCGAAACGAGCACTAGCCTGAGCTTTTGAGCCTGAGCACTTTTCGTGTTTGAAATAAATGTTTGCTTTGGCATGTTCTAATCCAACATAATTGTACCTTTCTTTTCTATAACCTTTACTTATGCTGCGCTACAAAAGGGATGGAGAAATGGAGCAAAGCCAGGTAAGGCACCGGCCTCGTCGTGGTGAGTAATTACTTCAAGAGTGGAATGACATTAGACCCTCTGCGCACCTGTTTGGTGGCGGGTATGCAACCAACTCCACTCGTCTCTTAAGCCCGGAGAACAAGACATTTGCCTGTAAAGGAGGGGGGGGGGCGCATTGACTTGCATCAGAGGCAGCCAAGGTCGAGCCGAACTTCACCTCCGCAGTGCGGGCTGAGCGTCCACGACACGCTATGGGCACAGCAGCAGCGCCGCTCTATGGTGGGAGAGGGGCCTTTCCCAAGACACATGGAATAGCCGAGGGGGAGGGGGCAACCAACCAGGCAGCGCCGTAAACGATTAGACACATCGCTGTCTCTGGTCAAACGGAGAGTGCTGCAAGGGGGAAATCACTTGCGAAATAGTTCGAAGTGATTTCCCCCTCGGGGTGATGGCGATTTTTGACAACCGCATACGTGAAGTCCCAATCGGTCAATCGTATAAAAGGGCCCGTGTGAGAGGTAGCCGCCCTCCGCCGAATGAGGTAGGTGATTACATGGCGGGCCCCGACACCCCCATCAGCTCCTGTGGCTGCCGCACCACGACCAGAACGCACCCTCGCGCGATAGGTTGCCTACCTCCGCGGCGTTGACGCTGCACTCTGCCAATGTGCAACCGACTGT
>NW_026267152.1:278000-281083 GCF_000697945.3 Frankliniella occidentalis
CGCTGCCTGGTTGGTTGCCCCCTCCCCCTCGGCTATTCCATGTGTCTTGGGAAAGGCCCCTCTCCCACCATAGAGCGGCGCTGCTGCTGTGCCCACAGCGTGTCGTGGACGCTCAGCCCGCACTGCGGAGGTGAAGTTCGGCTCGACCTTGGCTGCCTCTGATGCAAGTCAATGCGCCCCCCCCCCTCCTTTACAGGCAAATGTCTTGTTCTCCGGGCTTAAGAGACGAGTGGAGTTGGTTGCATACCCGCCACCAAACAGGTGCGCAGAGGGTCTAATGTCATTCCACTCTTGAAGTAATTACTCACCACGACGAGGCCGATGCCTTACCTGGCTTTGCTCCATTTCTCCATCCCTTTTGTAGCGCAGCATAAGTAAAGGTTATAGAAAAGAAAGGTACAATTATGTTGGATTAGAACATGCCAAAGCAAACATTTATTTCAAACACGAAAAGTGCTCAGGCTCAAAAGCTCAGGCTAGTGCTCGTTTCGAAGTAAGCGTTGTCCTTCAGCCATTCGTCTCCTTTGTCTTGCCAATGCAGAATTGCGTAGAGAAGGATCCAGGCAAGCAGCAGAGCAAGCGAACTGCAGCGCACTTCAGCTCTCTCAGACACATGCAAAACATCAGAAACAAAACAAAAGTTAGCGTTTGAACAGAAGTTATGTACGACCGGCGAGTCCACACTCAGTGAAATGGGGAGGTCTAGCAACCATTGGTTACCTCAGGGCCAACCATAGTATGGTTACAAAATTAACTATCAGACATAGTTATTGTCTCAACCATCACATTATGGATGTCCCTAAAGTAACCATGTGATGGTTGCTACAGCTTTCTATATTTCTGGGTGTATCGTTCACGTTCACAAGTAGGCATGAATACACACACATTCTTATTATGCATTGTGTTGTGCTAATACTAGGTGGCTGGTTCATCCCACGCTTTTCTTGGTATGCTGTACCGCAATATTTCGCGCGAGTGGGTGACCTACCCGATCGGTTCGTAAGGGCGCCATGGTCAAGGGGATAGGCAAGCCCACCTGCACGCTTGTGTGCGGTACAGTATAACTACCAAAATGCGCGGGGTTCTTTAGTCGCCAGGTTTAAGGTTTACAGGTTTTTTCGTGCGAACATATTTCTGCAGTTTGGAGTGAGGTCCCCTCGGTCGCATCGCCCTAGCGGGACTTTCTGGATTTCTTTTAGAGGAAAATAGTTTAGATGAACAATGATATACTTTAGAGGAAAAATACCACTTTAGATGAAAAAGATAATTTTTCACCTTAGATGAAAAATCTCATGTTTAGATGAAAATTGTTTAGACGAACTGGGCCCCCCCCCCCCCGATTTCTCAGTTTAATTCGTTCAATTGCGAGGGCACGGCGCCTGCAAGACTCGGGGTAGGCCACCAAGCAGTACACGCAAGCGCTGCAGACAAGAAATTGCCTACCTACTAGGCGCTATGACAGCATGCGGCTGAACTTGACGGTTCCGTAAACGGCGGTTGCAGGACGTACTTTTCTGGATGCCGAGTCCAACCATTATTTCATTGAGAAAGCGTACACTGGCTTTGAGAAATATTTTTCACTGCGCATAACGGACGAGAAACAGAAAATGAAAAGCGGCAAGGGAAAGGAGAATCCTCAGCCAACCGTGATGGATATGGCCTTGCGAAGCGCGCCATTTTGATAAATGAGTCCCTAACAACTCGGCCAGGCCGGTGCGTGTTTGACCGCTCGCCCCCCGCGCTACGCGCCGAGCGGCGCTCCCCCGCGGATGAGACTTTAAGCCCCCGGCGAGCATCATACCGTGTCATTCTTTCTTGTCTTCATCAGGATAATTTCTCATATTCGCTGCTAAATCCCCGCCCGCCATGGAAGCGGCATCAGCTGTGACAAGAAAATGGGACAGCGGCCGCCGCCGCTGCCGTGGAGAAGGGCGGCGAGATGGCGAGAAAAGCGAGGGTGGGGGGTGGGCGTTCGTCAAGTTGATTTTACGGGCGGGGCGTCGTCCGCTACGGAGGGGCGAATTTACAGGACGGGCACGAGTCGAGCCGTGCGGCGGGCAGGGTGGGGGTGAGCGGGGTGTGCAGAAAATACGGCCCGCGCCTGGCGGCGGTGTTCGAACCCCAACATACCACGCGATGCAAGGGGTGGGCGCGGATCGACGGGCGCCGGGCAAGTTCGCCTGGTCTGGGCACCGAAAAAAAAAAAAGAGAGAGAAAGAAAAGATTGTAAGGAAAAGAGGGAGAACAAGTAACTGCTCCCCGCGCAGATAAAGTAAAGTTCACTTTTAATCGTCATTCGGACGATTGTGGAACTTTTCCCTGAAAGGGCTGTAGGGCCCCCGCGGCAGAGCCCGCCCATCCATCCCCGCCGGAAGACAAACTGAAAATCAATAGAATGGCATTCGTCCCTGGCCGAGCCGGCCGGCAACCCAACCCGAATAAGCAGCACTGCAAGAACAAAGGTGTGACTCGACACCTTTCAAAGGTGTTTAAGGTTTAATATGGGCTTTCGCAAAGAGTGTCTGGCACCAACGACACCACGTCACTGAAGGAGTCCTGCTGCGCGCGTGTCCCTCAAGTCCCTGAGGCAGCCCTGACTGCGCGGGGGAAGGCCGCGAAGGGAGCGAAAAGAAGCATGTAAGGGGATGAAACAGCAAAGCGCGCGCGCGCGCACACACACGCACACACACACACACACACACACACACACACACACACACTGGCAGGAGGCCAGCGCAACGCGACGAGTCACGACCGTACCAGCCGTACAGTACGGGGTCGTTCGACCGGTCGGCTCGGCGCGCAGCGGAGCCAGCCGAGCCGCAGCCACTGGAGGTTCCCCTGGAGCCTCTCCAGCCGGGCCGGCGCCGCCGACGCCCTCGCCAGCGGCAGACGGCGCGGCGGCTGCGCCCCCTGCTAGCCCGCCCACAACAGGGGTATGAACAAGCTGGGCCCGCTCTTCCGCCAAACCAAGTTGCCAGCTCCGCTTCGCTCCACCGGCAACTCGGTTCGGCAGGGAGCGGGCCCAGCTTGGCCTGCCGGCGGCGTTTGGGACGGGCCTTCGGCCCGTCCCTTCTGAATTT
>NW_026267152.1:282013-282953 GCF_000697945.3 Frankliniella occidentalis
GACAGACAGACAGACACAGAGGCGATGGCATAAGCCCGCTTATATAGCTTTTAAGCAAAAGAGCGGGCTAAAAATCAGTGGCGGAGTAAAGTGACTGCAGTCTGACGGGGGCCTGGCCTGGCGAGGGGGCGCGCCCCTTCAGCCGGTCCACGGCAGCAGCAGCCAAACACCCCCGCGCGCGCAGCACGAGCAAGCATTGGGAGAGGGGGGAAAGGGGCAAGGTATTGGAGAGACAAAAGTGATGAGTGTCGGGGACAGCAGCCGAGAGCCCGAGAGGAGGAGGGTGGTGGGGGCTGAGGGGGCGGGCGAGGCGACGGAACGTCGGGCACAATAAGCCCCAAGGCCCCCGAGGGCCGCCGCACCCGAGCCTCAATGAGGGAGGGTGCGTGCGCCGCCGTGGAGGAAACGCCCAAAACTACTGCGGGTAGTGGTCCTGAGGGGCGAAAATAGGATTGAATACTTCATACTGAATATGAACCAGATCATTGGAAATTCATTTTTCGTTAAACTTCAAAATAGAAAAATGTACGTGTTTTTTTTTTCTCTTGAATTTCCTTGCAAAACTACAAGCACAATTTCGTTTGTTTTTGTTGTTTTGTTTTCGAAAAGTTCCAGCCTGATCTGCGAAAATCAGCAATGTCCAGCGAAAAATTGAATGATCCCATTATTCCAGTTGGGGAGGTGAACGGAAGAAAAGCGAGCGATCAGAAAGGGAGCGTGAGGCGATGCATACCTGTCGCGCCCACAAGAGCGAAGAGGAAAAGGCAGAGAGCCACTTTTCCTCCTCTCGTCCCTTTTCTCCTCCTCGAGCCACACAAAGGCGCAGCAGCTCGGCGGCAGAGCATATAGCCGCCGTTCATTTCCAGCAGCTTCCAATAACACATTACGAACGCAACAGCACTTTTTCTTTTTTCCCTTCTCCCGTTTTTTTTTTTTTTTT
>NW_026267152.1:283963-288863 GCF_000697945.3 Frankliniella occidentalis
TAAGGGGAACGGGAAAACTTTGAGGCAACCCCACATTTGAGGAAAAACTCAGATTTTGAGAAAGTCTCCTCAAAAATTCAAAACCGCTGTATGTAGGCAACCGACATTGCACCCCCCCCCCCCCCCTCTGTCAACCGGACCTTTGATCCGCGCCTGTAACCAGTTGAGCCCTTGGTTCGAGTGTGCCGCCGAGCAGTGAGTGAAAATTCAATAAATGGTTCTTTCTTTCTGTTCCAGGATTTTCGGCCCCATTTGCATATCAACCAAACGAAAAAGGTGAGTCAGAAGAGAGAGTTCCACATTAAAACGTTTAGAAAAAATTTAGTCCTAGGAGAGGGTAGGCGGACACCGGACCCGGTTTTTAGAGGTACTGGGGCTGGGCCCCGCGGCGCCAGCCAGCAACCATAGCGCACTCCAAGCGGGACCACAGGCGCGGCGCACGGCCGCCTCGAAACGGCGTGTTATCGCCCGAGAAATTCTTTCCGGACAGGTGATGCCCTGGTTTAGCGGAAGGGGTAGAAAGGGTTGGGGGGGGCACGCAGGGTGCTACCCGTCACACATTTCTTGTTGCACACAGTACACTCGAAAGGCTTCTCCCCAGTGTGGGTTCGGAGATGAACAAGCAGGGTGTCACCCGTCACACATTTCTTGTTGCACACAGTACACTGGTGGTGGTGGTGGTAACGCTGTGGCGGGGGCACACGCGCGTTAGATAAAACGGCGTGAGGTACGATGACATCCAGGCTGCTGTGTGGTGATGCAGGGTCAAGGCGACTGATATGAAGCACAGTAGTGGGTTTGGCAAAATATAAGACCCTCTCCCCCTCTAGGTCGCAGTCGACGCAAAGGCAGTGTGGGTAACATTATGGCAACGCAGCCCTCAGCTGCGGCATGTACTCCAGCGCGGGGCCGGCCGGCCCGGGCCGCCCCTCACACATGACTGGAAATTTTAATGACGCAAGTTTGGCTGCCCCGCCGAGCCCCGCCCGCCCCCGCGCCCATAGAACATCTTGCTGCGGCGGCCGGATGAGTCCCGCTCCCCCCTTCAACACGTTATCCTCTTGGACCCCAGCCACTGTAAAAACTATCGTCGTAAATTCACATTCTTTGTAAACTCGAATGAAAATCTACGTTGTAAATTTAAGAGAGCACACCTCTTACTCGCCACTGGATTTTAAGTCGATGCGTACTGCATGTATTTTTTAGCCCGCTCTTTTGCTTAAAAGCTATAAAAGCGGGCTTATGCCATCGCCTCTGTGTTCGTCTGTCTGTCTGTCTGTTTCCCAAGAACGACGTGAGCTAGAGGTTTGAAATTTTCAGGGTATTATTGTTGTCACTTCTGGTCAACGAAACGGTTGGTGCAAATCCTGGCAATCAACCCTGAGTGGGTCTGAGGGGGTAACAAAGAAATTGGGGTTGGTCCAAGAAGTGGAAAAAAAATATTTTATTTTATGGTGTCCGAAGAGGTAACTCGTGAGAGTAGAGCCCTCCACGCGAAAATTTCGTCCGTTTGGCTCTATCTCTCACCGTTTACGCGCTAGAGGGAGTTTTACCCACGAAAGTGGCTTAAAAATAAATATATTAATTTTAGAAAACATTTGATGGTCTCCTAAGGGGTAACTTGTGAAAGTAGAGCCTCTTGGGCTAAAGTTTTGTCCTGTTTACTTACAAAAGGGAGTTTTTTTTACCAAACTGGCCAAAACTTGTTCGAAGATGTTCAGCGTATGAAAAGAATACTTCGTTTGTTGGGTTTTACTTACGAAGTAGACAGAAAAGGTACCTGGCAAAAAGATGGTCCAAAGCGAGCCGTCACTCCAACGGGCCGAAGGCCCGTTTTCGGAAAGATGTATTACACCATAAAAATGCAGAAGGGACGGGCCGAAGGCCCGTCCCAAACGCCGCCGGCAGGCCAAGCTGGGCCCGCTCCCTGCCGAACCGAGTTGCCGGTGGAGCGAAGCGGAGCTGGCAACTTGGTTTGGCGGAAGAGCGGGCCCAGCTTGTTACGATTTACGATTTACCAATTGAAATTTTACAACTTGCGTCGCGGAAAATTTTCCTGTAAACCTTTCAGCTATTTATCACAGTGGCAGCGGCAGCAGAACCACAACATCTAAATAAGACTGATAGACTGGCAGGCACGCCCTATCACAGGTCAATGGTATTTCAAGTTCACCCTTCATATTATCAAGCCTATAGTTCACGGTTAGAAGAATGTGTGTGCTGCCATAGCAAGCTAGTTGCAATATTGTATCTGACTCAGTTACGGACACAAGACCAGTGCTTGGTTGAATAATTGTGCTTGACATTTGGAGTGTAAATAACATGTAGAGAATTCAGTATGCACACTTCTCTTAAGTGCACTTACATTTATACATAGATCAAATTAAGATAATTGACACAAAAAAATAGAAATAGGCGAAAACTAAAAAATAATAATAAATAAACGCAAACCAAACGTCTTCTAAGCAGCTTATAAGATGTGTACGCATATTTCGACAATGCAAAAAATGTCATTGTGGCACGTTCAATACATTGAAAAGGCTAGTCTTCTACTTCTTCATGGCTTCGGGGATGAACAAGAAGTTCAGCACTTCTTGCAAATTTCTTGTTGCACACAGTTCACTCCTGTGTGAGTTCGGAGATGGACACGGACGTACCTACTATGCGAAA
This sequence comes from Frankliniella occidentalis, assembly GCF_000697945.3. Classification (NCBI taxonomy): domain Eukaryota; kingdom Metazoa; phylum Arthropoda; class Insecta; order Thysanoptera; family Thripidae; genus Frankliniella; species Frankliniella occidentalis. The sequence goes on from NW_026267152.1 coordinate 286,634, forward strand.
ACTTCTTGTTGCAAATGGTACACTCGAAAGACATTCCTCTACGTATGTGTTCGAAGATGAGTACGCAGATTACCAGCCTGCGAAAACTTTTTGTTGCAAATGGAACACTCATAGGGCTTCTCTCCTGTGTGGGTTCGGAGATGGACACGCAGGGTGCCACCCGTCACACATTTCTTGTTGCACACAGTACACTCGAAAGGCTTCTCCCCAGTGTGGGTTCGGAGGTGAACATGCAGTTCATCACTTCTCGCAAACTTCTTATTGCACGTAGTACACTCGAAAGGCTTCTCTCCAGTGTGGGTTCGGAGATGGACACGCAGGGTGCTACCCGTCACACATTTCTTGTTGCACACAGTACACTCGAAAGGCTTCTCTCCTGTGTGGGTTCTGAGATGGACACGCAGGGTGCTACCCGTCACACATTTCTTGTTGCACACAGTACACTCGTAGGGCTTCTCTCCTGTGTGGGTTCGGAGATGGACACGGACGTACCTACTATGCGAAAACTTCTTGTTGCAAATGGTACACTCGAATGGCGTTTCCCCTGCATGTGTTCGTAGATGAGTACGCAGATTACAAGCCTGCGAAAACTTTTTGTTGCACACAGTACACTCAAAAGGCTTCTCGCCAGTGTGGGTTCGGAGGTGAACATGCAGGTCCTCATTTCTCGCAAACTTCTTGTTGCACGTAGTACACTCGAAAGGCTTCTCTCCTGTGTGGGTTCGGAGATGGACACGCAGATTTCTACCACACGAAAACTTCTTGTTGCACACGGTACATTCAAAGGGCTTATTTCCTGAGTGGGTTTGGAGGTGCTCATCTCGATGACCAATCGTCACAAATGTCTTGTTGCACTCGGTACACTTAAAAGGCTTCTCCCCTGTGTGAGTTAGGAGATGAGCGGTCAGGTTACCTTTAGTAAAGAACTTTTTGTTGCACAGAGTACACTCAAAAGGCCTTTTTCCTCTGTGGGAGAGTTGATGAATATGTAAAGTTCGACTGCTGGACATGATGTTTCTGAAAAGTAAAAAAAAAAAAGAGGATCGTTTTTATTACATTAACAAGGTAAATGTACGCCAGACCACGTCTCGCGTAACAGGATTCGCGATATCTCACGAAACACTGTTACGCTGCGACACTGTCAACAGCCTCGCAATAGCAGCCCAATCACCTTAACAGTCGGCTAAATTGTGAAATCGTAAACACAGAACGCCCTCATTTGATTGCAAGATGGGGATAGCGAAATTTTCAGTGGTATGGCGGCAGCAGCCATCTTAAGATTTTTTGACAGTACATGCCCCCACATTGGGACAGGTAAAGTCACTCATATTATGATCTTTTGTAGTAATGATGGCTTGAGTGTAATTTGGATTTTTAGGGGCGGTATGGACCATTCTTTCCGAGATGCCATTCTGAATATTCCGAAAATCCAAGTATCCTATGAGTTATATACCGACATAGACATGGTGACAGTAAGTGCCCCAAGCCCGGGGCACATACTGTCAATTACCGCGGTCCCCTCTCGCGCGATGATTTGGGAGAAGAAACGAATATTTTTGCGGAGGTCACAGTGGTTTCTTGTGACTAAAGGTCGAATAAAGGCACACCAACCCAGAAATCTGAAATCCTGCCTGAATAATGACTGCTAGAAAAGATTTTCCAAAAAGTGACACTATGTGCCCCACCTACCCTTACTATGATGGGTTACCCCTCAGGAAACCATAAACCATTATTCTCAAAAAACGTCATTTTTGGGGGCCCCGTTGTTTTTTATTTTTTTAAATCCAATTTGAGCTAGAATGCTCATCTTCTCATCTGTCTTTTTATAACACGAAACGACCATGAAAATCCCAGGTCGCTCGCTTCGTTCTCGAGTTATCGTGCGGTCAGACACACACAGACATACAGAAAAAGTTTCTTCCGACCAGACAGAGTAATAGGCTTCGGTAATCGCTCAGCCAATTATTGTTATTATGATTTCTGATTTGTTTCTTAATTATTAGTTTCACTTTTAAATGTTTTCTAGGATCCTTGGTGAAACAACGTTACCCGGTTACATTACAAGGTTACGAATCGCTTTCCCTTTCTGCTATATTCATGGCTTGCTAGCTCAACTGTAAAAACAGAATCTGATTTAAGGGGAACGGGAAAACTTTGAGGCAACCCCACATTTGAGGAAAAACTCAGATTTTGAGAAAGTCTCCTCAAAAATTCAAAACCGCTGTATGTA
>NW_026267152.1:289498-293986 GCF_000697945.3 Frankliniella occidentalis
CCACAGCGGATAGACGGCGCCTCCAGCCTCCACCGCGGTCGATTGGTGAGCGACTCATGTTGAACTCGTGTCTGTGCTCTCCTCGTTTTGCCGTCTTTGTCGCGTATTCTGATGTTTCCTACAAGTTTCTGGGTGTAATTTTGGCGTTTTCCTCGCGTGCACGACGCGAGGAGGACGCAGAAAGAACGCCAAGACAACGCAGCCCAGTGAAGCGAAAACGCGAAAAAGACGCCGGGCGGCCGGCAGGACGGCCTGCCAGCCGGACCCAGCGGGAGTAGAACCACGAGACTTGTTGTTACGAATCTGTCTCGCTATCCACTGGGCCAGAGTGGACGGCTGCTCGGAGCCAGCGGCGTCGCGCTCACATGGACCCCGCCGTGGGCTGTCGGTATTCACACTGACGTTCGGCCTTGTCCACGTTGACCATTAGGTCAACGCCGTCAGCCCACAAGCGGAGCGTGCTGTCGGCTGGCTTGTTGTCCACTTCGAGAACATGACCGTCGCCGTCGACGACAACGACACGCACCCCTGACGCCTTTGTCGTCGACGGCGACGACAAAGACACGCACCCCTGACGCTTTTGTCGTCGACGGCGACGGTCATGTTCTCGGTCGAAGTGGACAACAAGCCAGCCGACAGCACCCTCCGCTTGTGGGCTGACGGCGTTGACCTGGTGGTCAACGTGGACAAGGCGGGGTCCATGTGAGCGCGACGCCGCTGGCTCCGAGCAGCCGTCCACTCTGGCCCAGTGGATAGCGAGACAGATTCGCAACAACAAGTCTCGTGGTTCTACTCCCGCTGGGTCCGGCTGGCAGGCCGTCCTGCCGGCCGCCCGGCGTCTTTTTCGCGTTTTCGCTTCACTGGGCGGCGTTGTCTTGGCGTTCTTTCTGCGTCCTCCTCGCGTCGTGCACGCGAGGAAAACGCCAAAATTACACCCAGAAACTTGTTGGAAACATCAGAATACGCGACAAAGACGGCAAAACGAGGAGAGCACAGACACGAGTTCAACATGAGTCGCTCACCAATCGACCGCGGTGGAGGCTGGAGGCGCCGTCTATCCGCTGTGGCCCCGGTGTTCAATTCGCGTTCTTTAGCCATGCTGAATGCTACTTTAAAGGGGAACATTTGGAGTTATAATCTTGTGCATCTTGTGTTTTTTCAGGGGAAGGATAACGCGAGATAAACGCGAATAGTCTCTGAAAATTTTTACCCGGGACCCTACAGCCCCGCAACGCCCACCACGCCCCGCGCCACGCCCCACACCGCCCCGCACCGCCCCGCACCGCCCCGCGCAACTTCCCGCACCTCTATGATCTGGCAGCCTGCCCCGCTGCTGGATCCGCAAAAATTCCCGACGCGGACCCCTTGCTTGCTGACGGGACGGACGGCAACTTTTAGCGCTCTGTGTAAAGACCGACGACGACCTGACGGTGAACGTTGGGGGGGTAGGGTAGGGGGTGGAACCGAAGGAAAATTCGCGGACGCGGCACGCGGCGGCGGACGGTTTTACAGTGTTCCAGACCGGTTCGAGGGCAGTTCAAAAGCTCACTCAAAAAAAACTGTCTTGTTCCAGAAAAGAATAGTTGATTATTTCTTCAGATACAGCATTTTTTTCGGCAAAGAAAATATAAAATTCAACAAATGTTCTCGTTTGGGCTATGTATTTGGTTGGTATTCACGCACTACCATTGGGCTTGGTGACAACAAAAAAACTCCACGATGTCGACTCAGAAAATCGTTCTTTATTTGTGAAATTAATTGAAAAAGTCAATTCTGAGCAAGATTTCTTTTACAGTGATGTTCATGCTGGCGACAAAGTCATCGGGGAAGGAAAACCGAGAGAGGGGGGATGTGTGTGAGAGGAAGGGGCAAATAGGGAGAATGCCGCTGGTCGCCCGTGCACCGCTGGGCCCCATTGCCTAGGGAAGGGGAGGGGGAGGGGAGACGAGAATGGGGAGGGCAAATAAAAGCAGCCACGAAACGTTCCGCGTTCCCTTTGAATTTTATTCTTTTCCGCGCCGGAGCTTTGTTCCGCCGTCCAATCACTTAGGCCCCTGCACCGGGCCATGCCGCCGGTCCAGAGTCAACGGCCGCGGACAATTTGCGAGCGCCATAGCTGATCAAAAGAACTCCCCAATCCCCTTGGCGTTGGGACCGCCGGTCAAGAGTTCAAATCACGTTTATTCTTATTCCGCCGGCGTTTGAGCGCGATCACCGCGCCGTTTGCCCCGTTGTCACCGTGCGCGGGGAGAAGAGAGCAGATTGCATGGGGGGAAGAGTCGAGGGGGGGCTTTGCAGAATAGGGGATGATCCCCTCCAGGGACCATCATAGGGGTTGACGGACCTAGAGGTGGGTTGGAGAGAAGGGGGAGGAGGGGGGGGGGCCTCTGAGCGGTCGGGACACCTACACGCAGACGGCAGTGCTCAGCCATCACCGGGAGGGGGGGACGACACCTGAGCAACCCGAGGAGAGAGAGAGAGAGCACATCGCGACTGGGAAGAGAGCGGAGCGAGTAGGAGAGAGCTGCACGCCCCCGGTGCCTGCTGCGGCGCCTCCGGCCGGCGTTGACTCAAAAAGGAGTCGCTCAGGCGGGCCTTTTAGACGAGCAGGGGCCGATGTGGGGAGCGCCGCGCGACGACGTCGTGCGCGCAAGAGAACTGCCAAATCCCCCCCAAAAAATAAAATTAAAAAAAATCGAGGCGGGCCGGGCGCACCACCACAAAAAAACAAAACAAAATTATTTGTTTTTGTATTTTAGTTTGTCTCAAAGGAAAATAATGAGTACTTTCATTACAGACGTCGCTCTCCCTTTCATGAATGCATTAATTAAACGCGACTACCTGACTCGCTCCGCGCCGTCACACAGACGAGCTCCCGTCACCAGCGCCGGGGGAGGCGCGGTGGGGTGCCTCTGGCGCGCGGCTGTCCCAACCTGAGCCCACTAGAGCCGCTCTCGTCAAACCCTCCCTCCTCTCCCCCGTCCTCTTTTCCAAAAACAAAAATTCGTATTTTTTTTTTATTTTTTTGAAATAATTAGGCCGCAAAGGACGGTCCCACGCGGAACCAGCACCAGACCATCCCCTTCTAGGCGCGAAAGAAAAGGCGGTGCGGCAGCGGAGGAGGAGGACGACGACGAGGAGAACGAGGACGACGAGGAGAGGGAGGAGAAGGACGAGGAGGAAGAGGAGGAAGAGGAAGAGGAGGAGGAAGAGGAAGAGGAGGAAGAGGAGGAAGAGGAGGAAGAGGGGGAAAAGGAGGAAGAGGAGGAAGAGGAGGGAGAGGAGGAAGAAGGGGGAGAGGAGGAAGAGGGGGGAGAGGAGGAAGAGGGGGACGAGAGGGACGAGGACGACGAGGAGGACGAGGACGACGACGACGACGAGGAGGGCGAGGGCGACGATGGCCAGGAAGGCCGTGAGGGCGAGGAGTGTGAGGATGGCCAGGAGGGCGAGGAGGGCGAGGAGGGCGAGGAGGGCAGGGGGGAGAGGGGGAGGATGAACGCCTGTTAGCTGTTAGAGTCCACTGCATCAGCGCGAAACTCCAGGCCACAAACTTCATGCACAGCGGGCGGAGCGACAGGGTTGGGTCTGAGCGGGTGGTGGGACCTCCCGGGCCTCATCTCGGGAGGGGCAGCTTGCAGCTTGGCTAAAGTCCCGCCCCGTTCCGCCCCGCCCCATCGGCCCCCGGCACGTCATGGCGCCGTCAGTGACGCCCGGCTCTGCCCGGCTCTTATGAGGTCGGGGGGTCACCCCTGCCTGCCTCGTAAAGAGGCGGCACCGAACGGCGGGGCGGCCGCAGGGCATTAGTAGACAAGAGTATCGCCCGCCCCGCCGGCTACTTTTATGGGAGCGCGGCACTCCCGACACCCCCGGGGAGGGCCAGCGTCACGTGACCCTCAGGGCGAGCGCTCTTGCCCGGCACCACCATGCTCCTTCCCTTCCCCCGCCCCGCCGGCCCAGCCGGCCTCGGCCCGCTGCAGGAATCCCCTCTGTTCGGACCGAGAGAGGGCGCAAGAAGTGTACAACTTATTCAAGTTTGAACGCGGAGAAAATCGGTCGATACGAGCAGGGTGCCCGATAAGAGGAACAAGACAAAGGTAGCGTTGGCGGGGTGGCTGGCCTGGCGCTTGTGGCGCCACAAAGATATGAGCGTTCGCAGGTCGTTATGAGACTCCATTCATTTTAGAGTGTGCTTTGAAGGTTAAGTCAAAAAAAAATCCCAAAACTACCGGTAGTGGTTTGCTTTCTCTCATCTGAACAACTGCTTGTTTCTATAGATTCGTCCTTGAACGTCGAGAATCACACTATCAGTCATGCCAGCGAGAAAAACAAAGTACATTCTTTTCTGACCACGCTAGCGGACGGGAGCTGGAGCTAGGGACGGTAGGCAGGCAGGCTGCTGGGAACGTCTTCTGTTTGCTCACGGCGCCGCGCAGGGGATATGGGGCGGGTGGAAAACACCCCCCTCCCCCCCTTTATCACCCTCCACGT
>NW_026267152.1:294057-295761 GCF_000697945.3 Frankliniella occidentalis
TGAAGGTTGAGATCAAGATTCTGCGATCCACTGAGGAATTTACATTCTTATCGGCCGTTCCGCGCTCGTGCCTCTAATGCTAGCCCCCCCCCCCCCAAACTCCGGTTCAAGTGGGGGAGGGGGAAGAGAGGGGGTGGTTCACAATTCACTGGTTCCCTTTGGCTCACAGTTTAAAATGAACAAAATTTTTAACAACAATATAACATGGTGGCTTACATACCTGCTGACTGTCCACTTCCTCAGAGCAACGAAGTGCAGGGCAGCCAAGCAGCCACAACACCAACAGAATGGACTGACCTACAACAGAGGTTAACAATCACTAAGAGAGCTATGATGAGCATTGGTCTTGGTATAGCAACCTATGACAAGTAATAATCTAACAGTTCTCTGTCTGTGCATTTAAACCTCACACATGATCTTTACGTTCATGCTGACTTCACGATGTAGGTAAAAGTAGTGTGATATTATTTGAATGTGAACATTGGTCTATCTCAAGGCAACAATACAAAACTAAAACTAGCATTGTTACAACTTCAACTAAATTTATTTTAAACATGATATGGAAAAAGTTCCAAAATAACATGAATCACTAAAAGATTAGTGATTACGGTCAGTAAATATAGTCTAATTGGTGTAGATAATTCTGCGTAGCAAATGGCAGCAGGGAGCTGATCAAGGTAGGGGCGAGCTATCAGAGACCGGTTGCCTTCCTTTCACACAAGAAAGTACACTCCATTTGCTTTTTGCGCAACAATCATCAAAAAACTTCGGTACTTTGTGCTGAACTTGCAGAGCCAGACGCAGTTCTTGATGGAGTTGAATATATCATGTGTATATAATTAGATATACAGTAAACTGAGCAACCGATAGCACTGCATAAGTTCTAGATAATATATATAGCTGTTGCCGTATCAAGGATAGTCCAGGCTTCAACTTTATCTGTAGCTCCAGGTGCAATGGAAAAATGGGCCACTTTTCCTCGCTGTGAGCTTGGCTTGCTCCACGAGCTCAGCAATCAAACCAACGCAGCAAAACACTTTACCTACCTCTCAAAAAAGCAGAACCAACCGACAGACGGGCAGTCGGTAGGACTGCACAGTGAGAACACTGTGGGCTCACTCCTGGGAGAATGCCCTAACCTTCAAAAGCCGACGGTGCGATTTCCTGCAATGAGTCCAAGACACAAAATGACAACTCCCAAAGCCAAAACCACAAACTTTCAAGTTGCCCACAGGCCAAACACGACACTCTAGACACTGCAAACTAATCCAGCATAGACGTACTGACGGAAGGAGACCACAGTTGCCCCACGCGGTACAGCCAGTCAACAGTCAACTGTGCTCTTCGCTCGCTAGACGCACAATACCTACCAACAACAAAGACCGACGACCGACACGGAGCGGAGCAGGGAAGGGGGGGGGGGGAGCACTCTTCAGTTGAGACCCACCAGGACAACGCGCGCATCGCATGTGTGCGTGTGAATCGGCAGACGGCACCTTTCGGGGAAACCGGAAACAAATTGGCGACCCAAAATTAAACTCTGCGGACGAGACGCGAGGCCTGCTTGGGAGGACGGGCGGGGCGTGAGCGCTTCGTCGAATCTGCGTCAACAAGTTGCAAGCCTCATGTCGTTGCTCATTTCGCCGAGAGGGTTAGAGATGGAATGGGAAGAGTTGTGTGTGGTGGCGAGGGGACGGGGGAGGA
>NW_026267152.1:297061-299335 GCF_000697945.3 Frankliniella occidentalis
TTGTCGTCTTGGAGGACATACTAATCTGACATCATTTGTTTTGTCTATTTTTTTGGCTAGAGTTTGTTATTGAAGGTTGAGATCAAGATTCTGCGATCCACTGAGGCTCGGCAGATATCAAATATCGGCAAGTCATTTCAATCACCTGATGGCGAATTTTAGACTGTCTCTTTTCAGAGTACAATGTACACGTCACTCGGGACACCCAGCAATGGAGGCGACCGAAGGCCTCACCGCGAGGTAACACAAATATAAGCGTATCTTTTCAAATGAATAACAAATGGTTTTCAACCATTGAAATATAATTTCGAATGGTTGTTATCTTGCCGTAGGTAGGAGTTATTCACCTAAAATGGTCGCGGGTGAGATGAAATTAACGAAATAATCAGTCCGGGTTGCGGAAGGAGTGCTACGCTGCACGTGATTCTGATTTCTACCGCTAGGTGGCGACAAGGCATAGTGGGCAACCCCTTTTCTCTCGCACGTTCCTGTAGAGTTCGTCGACCTAGGTAAACGGCGCCGGGTGATTGCCACGACAAAGCGACCTGTATGAACAGAACCAAGCCAGATAGTAGGGCGGCGTTTGATTACAGCGATCGAGTCGACCTAACAAAGCGAGTTGTAACACAACAACGAATCCAGCCGGCTGCCACAACCAAGCAGTTCGATGCTCACAACCAATTCACTCTCAACCAGGATAATCTGGTCACCACGACCAACCCTTTTTTTTCCGTGCGCTTTGTGGGCTGGGCCTGAGGGCCAAGGCCACGGCTGCCAAATGGAATAAAAAAAAATGATTTTCGTAACGGCATGGGGGTGCGTGAGGGGACGGGGGTGTCAGACCTCTCGCAGACCTGTTTCGCGCACGGCAAAAAAGTTTCTCAAAAATGCGAGGTGGTACAACTTTGAGAAGAATCTTAGGAATTACCCTCCAGAATCCTTTGACATCAAAGGCGCTGATTCGGATACCATAATCCAGCCACCTTGTGACTTTTAGCTGACCACCATACACCAACGTCAGATTAATCGTCGACCAATCATGTAATTTCTTCTTCTCTAAGGTCTGATTGTCTTGCAACGGAATATATACCCTACAGCAACAACGTAGCAGCGCGCCCCCCACAGCCCTGCTGGTGTGAGCTGAGCAGAGTCCGCTTTTATTAAGCCGTTCGCGAGCAAAAGGGCAGACGACCGAGAGGCGCGTGGGGCGTGGGACGGATGGCGTTATGGCCTCAGGGGGCGTCCCAGCCACGACCCACCCTCCACTACCCCGCCCAGCCCTGCCCCGCCCCACCTCGCCGCGGGCTGCTTGCTGCGGTTCGAATTCCAAGCCTCCCCGCCCTTCCCTCCCCACCCCACCGCACGCGCGTCATACTTTTCGCCCTTCTCCTCGGCCTCGTCCGGGGCACGCGAGGCCCGCGGCACGCGCACACCGTCCTGGACGGAATCAAGATACGCCCCCGCCGCCGGCGTCGTCGTCGTCGTCGTCGTCATCGAGACTCTACTGCGAAAAATTAATGCGACGATTGTCACATTTACAAGTAGTGTGACATCCTCGATCTTCGGCAAGAGGCAGGTGTGGTGTGACCATTTTTTCTGTCACGTTTTACTTTTTTACGATATCCTCTGTGTCCTGCCCATATACCTTTTACCTCGGATGTGTGCTTCGATAGGCGTGACCAAAACTCAAGTGACATTACAAGTGTTTGACCAACACTGGTCTGGTCACATCACTTGGCGTGACACGTGTCAGACTAGTTTTTCCAGTGTGCTGGGCTTCGCAGCTCTTTGCTTTTCGCGATCCGGAAGGAGGATGTATGTGTGAATAAAAGCGGAGAAATGGGGGGAGGGGGGGGGAAGACTCACTTTTGCGCGTTTGCATGAGAGTTTGACTGTGTGTGTATGTGTGCGAGTGTTTGTTCGTGCGTGCAAACCCAAACATTGCAAAAGAAGATCTCTGCGAAAACCGTGTATGTGGATGGAGGGCCTCGCACGGAGGGCGGCGCGGACGGCGACGGCGTCGTCGGGTCTGCGCGCCCCCGGGAAGGACAGCGCCCCCCTCCCCCTCCCCCTTCTTTCCGTCTCGACTCCTCGTCGCTGCTGGAAGTCCCAGGGGGCTTGTGCGCGTCCGGGGGTGGGCTTCGCTCTGAAGGGACCACCACCAGCGGGCGGGCAGGGCGGCCTTGACGGGGGTGTGCGCTGCGGGGGCTGTGAGGCGGCGGCTGTCCGCTGGCTGTGGGCTTGTTGTGGGCGGGTGCGGTCATTCATGTGCCC
>NW_026267152.1:299555-302956 GCF_000697945.3 Frankliniella occidentalis
GGGCGGGGGGCGGCGGCGGGGGGTTCTCTAAGGGAGGCTGCGTGCCATACCACCCCCGCCCCACGCCAGTCTCCTTTGCCGCTGGCGGGACGTCAAGGCGCGCACGCGAGTTTGCGGACCGGGCAACGAAAATGTCTCCGCATAGTACCCTCCCTTTTGCTGCCGTCTAGCTGCTTGCTTGTATTATTTGACTTGAAAATTACCATCCCCCACCCCTTTTTTTCCAGTGAGTGGCTATTTGATAAAGCGAGCACCCCTATCCCTTCCCCTCACCCGCTCTGCTGGTCCGGGACGGGCCTAACCCCACCGCCCCCGCCGCGCGCCCCCGCGCCCCCCACCCGCGAGGGGGTTTCCCTGGCGCTGTCCCTTTGCTGATTGAGCAAAGGATCTGTGAGGCAAAGCTCCCTGCTGATATGGGCAATTTCATTTGGTCGGCGGCCGAGTGATCCCCGGGACCAGCCTCGGCGGCGACCGGCCCACGCCCCCACCCCGCCGCACCCCGCCGAGCTCTGGTGGTGCGCTGGATCGAAGCTGAATCAGCCGTCCGAATCCGCCGGCAATCTGTTTCTTACCCCGCGAGCGCCCCGGCGGCGAGCGGTGCGTGCGGCGCGACCTGGGCGGGGGCGCCCAAAGCGCGAGCAGCGGCAGGGTCGCGTCCACGTACTTCTGCGTGGTGTGTGTACCGTACAAATGCGCGCGCGCGCACACACACACGCACACACGCACACACGCACACTGGACAGCGTTTCTGTTTGCACCGGCACAATTATGGATGTGATCCGCTGCACAGCCCCATCATATCCCTTATTGCACAGTCTGCCTGCCTCCGACTCGACGCGCGCGCGCGGGGGGTCGTCGTGTCAACGTTCAATATTGACACAGCGAGGCTCCCGTGGATGGCGTGGTGGCGCTGCGCCGCCGCCGCCGCCGCCGCCGCCGGTGGGCGAGGGGTCAGCTCGGCAAGTGTGACCGGACCAGGTGATGGGATTGGGTATGGTCCCGTGGCATTATGGCGCGCGCGGGCACCAGGTGTGTGCGCTCGGCGGGGGGGACCAGCCGCCGCACCAGACTCGGCGAGCAGAGCACGGGGTGCGGGGTGCGGTGCGGGGCTGGCTGCCGCATTAGAGGCATTAGCTTATTGTTTCGTGTCGCGCACGTATTCAGTTTCTTTCACACAAATGCGCGGGAGAAATAATGTATTGTAGCAGCGCCGGTGGCCGACGGCGGCGACGGCGGCGGCGGCGGGGGATTCGTGCGTTCTGCTGCGCCATACTAAAAACCACCCCTGCCACGCCACGCCACCGCGGTCTCCCCGGGTATAGCTATTCACCGCCGCGTGAGTCGTATAAGAGAGCGAGCGGCTGAATGCGCGCCGGTATGGTGGTGGTGGCGTTGTGCGTTGTGGTCGCCCCTCCCTGCCTCGCCTTAGCTCGCCGCTGCTACCTTTGCATTGTCACCAAGGCGGATTTCACAACGCAGACTCGTTGGAGGCGGCAGAGTGGAACTACTACTAGTGCTGCTGCTCTGCTGCTGGTGTGGTGGTGGGCGCCGCCGCCGCCGCGCTCTTGCCCTGGCTCCTCGCGGTCCATTCGCTTTCAGTTCAGACGAGGCATAGTAGCCTGTTTTCAACTTCGGCGCACCCAGTCAACAATCCCGACGTACATCTAGACGGATTGACTGACGTCAGGGGCCGTGTGGTGGTGGGCCCGGCGGCCCGGCGGGCCTGGCCGGGCAGCAGGGCACGGCTCTCGACTGCAGCGGGCAGATACCACCAGTGGATGGACCGGGAGTGATTGAAGACGTTCGACCAAGGCCGCCAGGTCCAGGCAGTCTCCACTCCACCACACTGTCGACTACAGGCAGGAAGCGGCTGCTGCCAAAAAAAAACAAGGGGGGGGGGTGAGTTGGTGGACGACGTGCAACGCAAGCGCTCAAATAATGAGCCTCAAGTTCAATACGGGAATGATTTGAGGTGAATGTCGGAAAAGATGTACTGGGCATCAGAAACGGAACAATTAGTAGATAACGAACGAACTCACTGATTTTGCTTTTCCCTGATAAATAGTCACACTGATCAACTGCCTCTAAGAGACCTTCTAGGTATCTGAGGAACTGTCAGATCAATTTCTCATACCTGCTCCACGGACACGGATGGACCAGTTAGTTTGTTCTTTTTCTTGTCACTGTTTGTAAATCGCTTGCCCCTAATGCAAAGCACGCACGAAGCTCAGCCGCTGGCGAAAGCACGCACGGCGAAGCGCCGCTGGCGAAACCACGCACAGCGCAGTGCCGCTGGCGAAACCACGCAAAGCGCAGAGCCACTGGCGAAACCACGCAAGTGCATTTTTTGGTCATTTTTGGAGACATATACCGTTGGAAAGAGGAAATCATGCTCTTTCAGAATATATAGATATCTCAAATTTTTTGAAAAATGCACTTGCGTGGTTTCGCCAGTGGCTCTGCGCTGTGCGTGGTTTCGCCAGCGGCGCTGCGCTGTGCGTGGTTTCACCAGCGGCGCTCCGCGGTGCGTGCTTTCGCCAGCGGCTGAGCTTCGTGCGTGCTTTGCATTAGGGGCAAGCGAAATGATCTGAAAGTTGCAAATCGTATCGGGAGGTCGACCCAACAACTGTACCACTCCCACGACGGTCACCACACCTTCAGAGCTGCACAGAACGAGCGGGCAGGCACGTGAACAGAGAAGGGCGTAACGCGCTGATCCACGCCCGACGACGGGCGGCTGCGGTGGTTGTTATTTCCCTCCGTGGATTTCGGAGCGGCGATGGCGACGCCACGCCGTGCGTTGTTTTCCCCGCAACAACAACTCCCAGCCTCGGCCCGTTTTACTGTTCCTCTCTTTTATTATCCACTTCAGGCATACCGCATGTGGCCGCGGCTCTCTTTCTCTCTCTCTTTTTCTCACCCGCGCCCACCCATCCACGCACAACGCACACAATGTGGCACAGCCGGCTGAGGATGCCGACTCGGGCTTCAATAACTCGCACAAACAACTCAACTTCATTATTTTCGCTCTCTTTTTCCTCCCTGTTGCTGATGTCGCAGGTGATTTTATTTCCTCACTCCCTTGCTGCTCCGCGACCAATCAGCTGCCATTTCCGTTTTTCGATGCCCTGCGCTGTTAATTTCCTTCTTCCATCGCAGAAACGCTTTCGACATCCAATTTCCGAAGAGCTAAACAAACATAGTCAAAAATGATAAGGTAGGCGGGGAAGGGAAAAATATTGGGGTGAGAAGGGGCGCGGCTACACTGTCAGGATTTACTCTGAGGTGACAAAGGTTGGCTTAAACCTCCTGAATTCGAGAATCAGGCGACTTAAGCCTCCCAGGCTGCAGGACACGTTTTATTCATCGTTGTCGACGCTCAGAGAGCAGAGAGAGGGACG
>NW_026267152.1:303652-307683 GCF_000697945.3 Frankliniella occidentalis
TGGGGTGGGGGGGTCTCATTAGCTATCTGTTGGGTTAATGGGGAAAGTTGCGGGCAGTGGCGCTGGACTGCTCCTCCCCCGCCCGAGCCCCTCCAGCAGCAGTAGAAGCAGCAGCAGCAGCAGCCTCGGCCCCGGTAGTGGACGGGGTACATCACACAAAGATACGGATAGTGGCAAATCGTTCGCACGCGATGCCGCTTTGCACACGGCTACTTATGGCCCAAATAAAGGATTTGACCCGCAGAGGCAACAAAAATTTCCCTTAGGGAAAATTTTACAGGCCTTCAAAATTACCATTGCGCCTTACGGGAGGTCCGGGTAGGCAACCCATCGCACACGCACAGCGTTTTCGCGCCTTCGGCGCCTTTAAAAGCCAATATCTCGGCCAAAAATGCATATTTTTGGATAAACTTTTTTTTCATTTGAAAGAGGAGGTTTCAAGGAACATTTCTAGCTGCCAAGCGCGACTCTAAGTATCATAGATCGGATGGGAAGTGGAGCCAAAGATGAAATATCGTGCTAAACGACATCGTTGCGTTCAAGGGCCCTGGAACCACCCTGCAATGGCACCTGGACTCGTAAACAGTGTTGGATCCGGAGTAGAAAAGCCTGGGGAACACGCTCATGCCAAAATATTTGCGATTGCTGCGGCAGAACATCGAGTAATTGAAGTTCAAAGTGACAGAAACGGCCGCCAGGCTCGCGCCGGCCCGGCGGCCCGGTAGCGGCCGCGGTACGCCAAAGCAAGACTGCAAATTGTGATGAAAGCAAGGCACTTCGCGTACTTGTTGTCTAGACCTATCAGAACATTTTTGCCCGAAGCTCTCGAAGTTTCATCCCTTAGGATTGGACTTTAGGGGTGGTTTTTCCCCCCACCCCCTAAAATCCAAATTTCCGTGTCTTGGTCGATGTTTGCGATGTCAGTGTCAGTTTCTACTTTTGGGGTGCTGATTCCAAATGAGTCATTTGTTTTTCCCGAAAAGATATTTCTGACACATTTTGAACCACAAATGTCCATTCTTTTGACGAAAAGAGCAGCTTTTACTATTTTTCGACCAAAGTCATGTGCGGTTTCGTTTCCGCCTAATTTTGGGGTAAGGAAACGAAATTTTCAACTGCCACATCTGTACGGAGAACCATTTTCGATTTTTAGGGGGGTGGGGGAAAGAGGAGGGAGATTTTTTTCAAAACATCGAGAAAATATCTAGAGATATATACATTAGTGTTTTACAAGGATTGTGCAAAAGGTCCATGGCTCATGACGGCACCTTACAAAACCTATCAGTTACCTCGGGGTCACCATTTAGGTGTGGTAAGGGAGAAAAGAAAAGTGACTCAAGTAACCCTACCCTACCTTGTTTAGCCCCCCTCCTCTTCCCGCCCCAAGGTTTTGCCTAAATTACGTTGAAAACACGCCAATTAAAAGCAAACTATCGTCTATCACCGTCTGCGTCATTCTACCTCAAAATAGATATCAGATACGTTTATTCCTGGTTCATATTTGTCGAAAATTATACCAGTTTTAATATTTTGAAAGCATTTCCCCCTCCCCCCTATCCCCTAAAAATCGAAAATGGTACTCCGTACAGATGTGGCGGTTGAAAATTCAGTTACCTTACCCCAAACATAGTCGGGAACGACACCACTCATGACTGTGGTCAATATAGTAAAAAATTAGTAAAAAGTGCACTTTTCGTCAAAATAATGGACATTTGTGGTTCAAAATGTGTCAGAAATATCTTTTGGGGAAAAACAAATGACACATTTATAATGAGCACCCCAAAAGTTGTAGAAACTGACACTGACATCGCAAACATCGACCAAGAAACGGAAATTTGAATTTTAGGGGGTGGGGGGAAAAACCACCCCTAAAGTCAAATCCTAAGGGATGAAACTTCGAGAGCTTCGGGCAAAAATGTTCTGATAGGTCTAGACAACAAGTACGCGAAGTGCCTTGCTTTCATCACAATTTGCAGTCTTGCTTTGGCGTACCGCGGCCGCTACCGGGCCGCCGGGCCGGCGCGAGCCTGGCGGCCGTTTCTGTCACTTTGAACTTCAATTACTCGATGTTCTGCCGCAGCAATCGCAAATATTTCGGCATGAGCGTGTTCCCCAGGCTTTTCTACTCCGGATTCAACACTGTTTACGAGTCCAGGTGCCATAGCAGGGTGGTTCCAGGGCCCTTGAACGCAACTATGTCGTTTAGCACGATATTTCATCTTTGGCTCCACTTCCCGTCCGATCTATGATACTTAGAGTCGCGCTCGGCAGCTAGAAATGTTCCTTGAAACCTCCTCTTTCAAATGAAAAAAAAGTTTATCCAAAAATATGCATTTTTGGCCGAGATATTGGCTTTTAAAGGCGCCGAAGGCGCGAAAACGATGTGCGTGTGCGACGGGTTGCCTACCCGGACCTCCCGTAAGGCGCAATGGTAATTTTGAAGGCCTGTAAAATTTTCCCTAAGGGAAATTTTTGTTGCCTCTGCGGGTCAAATCCTTTATTTGGGCCATAAGTAGCCGTGTGCAAAGCGGCATCGCGTGCGAACGATTTGCCACTAATGATATTGTACCCCGTCCACTACGGCGCCCGGCGGTCTGGTCAGTCCCTAGTGTACCGGAAGCCATCGCCGAAAGTGGGGAAACGCTCAAGAGTTTTGGCGACGCCAGCAAAGGCGCATGGCAGAGCAGCAAATGGGGAGCGGAGCGTGGCGGAGGAGGATGAGGACGAGGAGGATGAGGACGAGAAGGACGAGGACGACGAGGGGGGGGGGGAGGACGACGACGACGAGAATAAGTAGGAGACGAAACCGACGCCCCGGGTCGGGGCGTGCATACCGTGCGCGTGCACTATCGCTGAGGTGCCTGCTGGCCATCGCATCGCTCGGGTATCGGCAGCACGCGGAGGCAGGCGTCGCGTCGCTGCGGGGTAGGGTGGGTAGGGTTTGGGGTCGGGGCCCACTGGGGCGCGGCGCCAACGCATGCCTTAAGGCGGCGCCGCCGCCCGCCGACGCACCTGTCTCCCGGCGATAGTGCACGTTATGGGCGTAGCCGTCGCCACCGCCCACACAACCACCACCACCACCACCATCACCGAACCAAAGAGCGTGCCTCGGCATCCGCGCGGCGCTTAAATCATGTGTGTGTGCGTGTGTGTGTCTATGTGTGTGTCTGTGTGTGTATTGATTTTAACCCTCTTCTTGGAATACGGAAAAATTGATGGCGTGGCAGCAAGGGAACAATGGGGCATTCCAGGAATCGTTTCAGAGTCTATTCGAAGTAGAATAGATGGACTGGCTGAGTTAATGGTGTTTGTGGGCAAGTTTTATGTAAAGTAGAGGCGTCCACTAAACTATTACCCCGGGCCGAAAACATTTTGGTCGCTACGAAAAACAGATAGTAAACACAATTATATGTTTGTCAAATTCGATTCTATAGTAGCAACAGAGTACTTAAAGGGGCATAAACCGCAGTAACGGTTTATCACGCCAGCTCGACCGAAACGCGAAATATTTATGATATTCCGTTTAAAAGAAAATCATTTCGTTTGAATTCCATGTTAAATGGATGTACGTCTTTTATTTTGTGGCAAGTGAAGCGATCAAATTTTTTCCCACACATTTTTCTGCCTTATTTGAACACCCTTGCATTCGAGCTAAGCCATATGCATTTTTGCGCACAAATTTGTCCAAAACTTAACGTGGGTCTAAACTGAAACACGAACGTTTTTGCACAAAGGCATATCAGCGTCGTTGGAGGAGTGCCATTCCAATATGGGGGGGGGGGGGGATGATCATATCATTAGGCACTGCGTTAAAGTCGGCACACGAAAAAAGTAATTACAAAACGTATGGATTCTCACACAAAAAGTCGCTCACAACAACAATCGGAGATGATGCCGCGCTGTAATGTGTTATAAACCAGCCAGCCCCGTTCCGCCATTCATTCGCGGCCGGCGCGGCAATCTCTGCAGCGTCACTTGTGATAATGCGCTGGTCCAGATCGACTGCCCGGCCGCGGGCGGAGGCTGGGGGG
>NW_026267152.1:307733-308964 GCF_000697945.3 Frankliniella occidentalis
GGGGGGAGGGGATTATTGGCACGTCCCTGTTCGTTGTTTTGCCCGGCTTTTCGGAGCCTTGTTGTAAATTTATAGTCACGCGCTCGTGGCGGCGCGTGGCGTGGCGGGGGTTTGTGTCGGCTCCCGCAGTGCTGTCTCCTCATCTAATCCGCCGCTGATGGCCCCCCACCCCCCGCCCAGCGTGTCCGTCCGTCTGTCTGTCTGTCCGTCTGTCTGTCCGTCCGTCTGTCTGTATGTATGACGGTCCATCTGGACTGATCAGTGTGTGCACAGTGATAGTACGGGGACAAAGAGTGGGTCGACGGGGCCATTGCCTTTCAATTCATTCCCAAAGCGCCTGGCGTCTGCAAACATCATAAAAAACAAGCTGGCCAGGCATGCTCGGCCCGCCGTTTGGGCGGCGATCTACAGGATTGGGGTAGTTCTAGGCCGTACTTGTTATTCACTGCGTATAGTGACTCTCACCACGGCGCCAGACGCCTTATGCAGCCCGCACGCACGCCTGCGCGCAGCGGTACAGCATAAGCAGAAAAAAGTGCGGCTTAAGACGTCCACCCTGTCCCTGTACAGCACAGCATGCCACTGCTCATAAGTTCTGGGATGAGGATAAACTGTGCTGATGTAAGCCGTGTAAAGATCCCAAATCCCGCACATATCTGCTTCAAGAAAAGACGATCTGATTCAAGTTGTGACAACACAAGCGCTTCCTACAGCTCATAGCTCACATTATGGTGGGGAGGGGGTAGTCTCCTCGCGTGCGCAGGGGAGGAATGCCGCGAAATCTCGCGTTACAGCGCTGCGAGGAAGCGGAAACACGGAGCACGAGAGGGCGAAACGGTTCCGCGTCGAGTTTGACGAGAGTGCGAGCTGCACACAACACAACAGCCCAGCCCGGCCCGACTCTACGACCCGTCATGTCAGCGCGCGCGCGCACTCTCACCACCACCACGACCACCACCAACACCAGCACCACCAGCTCCACCAACGGTCGGCCCGGTCGGCGGCCCCGGCGCGCTGCGGAGGACGGACGGCTGGCAGGGTTGGCACCTTTGTCGCACCCTCTCCACTACCCCGCCCCCGCCCCCACCCGTGCCGCTGTTCGTCCCGTTTAATGCGAATGCCGAAGCAATATGATGACAGACTGTGGTTATTGCGGAAGCAGAGCCGCGGCGGCGGCGGCGGCGGCGGCGCGAGAGAATCTCTGCGCGCGCTGCACGTCTGACAGAACCTG
>NW_026267152.1:309014-312147 GCF_000697945.3 Frankliniella occidentalis
CCGCGAGCCCCTTTCGAGAGCACTCGGGAGAACGGCCTGTGTTTAATCGCCACTTTGCGGGCGCAGCGACAGGAAGGAGTAAAGGGGTGAGTGGAAGGGGGGAGGGGGGGGCGATGAAGGGTATACGCGCGCCCATGTACGTGCGCGTGCGTCGCGCGTTCCCGACCAATTCGCGCAGAGTTTGCCCCTCGTCGTCGTCGTCGCGTTTAGTCGCGAGCCTGTGCTCCAAATTTCCTCCTCCCCAACCCCACCCACCGACAAGTTGTTGTGCATTTCCGTAAGACCAAACCAACCGCGACGTGAGTGTTGCGCTGCTGCCCGCGCGCGCCCTTCAGAGGCGACCCACCCAGCTGTGTGTGGTTCGGCGACCCAACGGCGCTGACAGGCGGCGGACAGGCCGGCTGGGCGCGCTGGCGGTCGGCGCGGCCGGCGGTTGGTCAGCGGTCGGCGGAAACCGGACGTTGGTTACAGAATCACGGAAGCGAGGGGAGGCAGCGTGACGGGGCAGCGAGGGGTATATGGGGGTCAGCGGCGCGGCCCTTCTGGGACGAAACGGCGGTACAGAGAGGCTGCTGCTGGTGCCGCCGGACGAAGCAAAAATGACCGAAAAGTTGTGCGCACATGGTAATGACCGACACACGGCGTGCGAGCCGCCGCAGCCGCAACCGCCGCCGAGCCGCCCACCGGCCCCTCTCTCGCTCTGACAGCAGCAGGCCAGCAGGCGCCTGGCACACGAGTATCTTGTCGCCCCTGCCCAGCTCCCTCTCCCAGCAGACCAGAACCCTTCATGCCGAGCGGAGCGCAGCGCGACAACCCTGTTTTCCTCTCTCGTCGTCCACCTCTCTCTCTTTGTTTCTGTCTCTTACTCTCTCTCTCTGTCTCTGCCTCCCTCTCTCGCTCGCTCTCTTGCTCACCCTCTCTCTCTCTCTCTCTCTCGCTCGCTGGCTGGTCGAGGCCAATGAGCCAAAGCTTGGCCAGGCCGGGGCGCGCCGGGCATCCCAGTATGCAAATCAAAACACGGCGAGTAACAAGAGCATTAGCATGGGAATTAATGAGCGAGACCGAATGCCGCTGCCAGCTGAGCCGCCGTGCGGGCCGGGCCGACCGGAGCCAGCGGGACCGGAGCGGGACCGGAGGGGGAGGGGGTGAAAATTGGATTTGAAATCTCATTGCGCACGCAATAACATTGAGACCGGTGTGTGAGTGAGTGCGCGTGTGTGTGTTAGAGGTGGGCACGGCTGACCTGTGGCGGTAGGGGGTGGTGGTGGCGGCGGAACCCCTTTGAAGCCGCTAATACACATCCAGTGAGATCGAATTCCGCGGTGGCATTATCACTGTCGCGTCTGCAGATGCGAGAGTGGTCGCGCCGCTGTCCTCGTGCGTTTCATGAGCTTGAAGAGCGTCCGTCGAGTAGCTGTTTTCACCCCGCTCTGCTGCTGCTGCGGGTGGTGGTGGTGGTTCGCGGGCAGGACAATGATGTGGGCGCAGAGTGGGGGCGGTCGCCGCGCGTCCACGCCGCACTCACTGGGGCCGGCCGGCCGTGTCGCCGCTGTCGCACTGCCGGGGCTCGCTAATTTCGTTTGCCTCTCCTTTTGCTTCGTTAGCGCCCTACACTACACTACACTACCACTGTGGTGCTCGGCCGGGCGGCCGGACTCTCTTCTCGCGGCCTCTGCTGCTGCTACTGTAACTCCGCCAAGAAGGGGGCAGCCTAGCCTAGCCTACAGGCCGGGCGCGGCCGGGGCGCTGAAAGTAACATCTCCATCTTAAACCCTAATTTAATCAGGCGCGACGACGACTGAGGGTGGGTGGGTGCGGGTCTCGGGCGGGGTGGCGGTGGGTGGTGGCTGAGCGTCGCGCCCCTCACTTAATATGTATATTCCAAGTTTTTAGACCTCTTTCCGAGGCCCTCCTGTTACTCGGCGAGACCCGTGCCGGGGGGGAGGGGGGGGCGACGAGGACCCCGTATCGCCCCGTTTATGACCCGAGCTTGTTCCGTTGTCATATTCTCCCGTTCGTCAAAAGAGAAAAAACGAACGAAAAAAAAGGCGTGTGGTTGTTGAGACGAATCGTTCAGCTCTTTCACCGGTCGAGCAGCACGTTGCGTTTGCGTTCTGTGTCCGGGCAGCGCTCCGCGCTAAGCTGGCCAACCTGGCGTGGTGGGCGACGGCCGAGTTGATTTAGCCACCCCTCCTCATCCAACACCCCCCCCCCTCTCCCCTCCTCCACCCCAAACCCTCTGCATACATACACACACGGACTCTGGGAGGGAGGTGTTTTGCTCACGTGACCGGCGTCCCATCCGCCCAATCTGCGATGTCCATCACGTGACGACCCCCTACACCGGCACAAATCGATACCTCCAAACCATATGCGCTTATCTGCCACGTATCCTCGACAAACCCACTTAACTGTAGCCTAGTGCCGACAAACTCGCTTAACTGCGCCCAGTGCTGGACAAAACCGCTTATCTGTGCAGGGAATCCTATGCAGTTAAGCGGGTTTGTCCAGCACTGGGCGCAGTTAAGCGAGTTTGTCGGCGCTAGGCTGCAGATAAGCGGGTTTGTCGGGGACACGTGGAAGATAAGCGGATATGGTTAGGAGGTATCGAAATGTGAGGCATTCGCTTCGCAATTGCAAAAAGTTCTAGGGCGTTAACACATTCCCTGTAGCATGAGTACTGTGTGGTCACGCTTCCATGTTAAATCACAGGCATAAAAAATGAGCCGCAGGGAACGTGTTCATCGTACGTGTACTGCTTGCTGTGTTTTAAAGTTGTGAATCTCCCATTGCTTCCAAGAGCTCTATTACCACAAATTCGGTCGAAGCGACAAGATCACATGCAGACCGTCTCATTTCTAGTACAGAACACGAGGCATGGCCATACGGTCGATGATGATCCAAGACCCAACTGCCTGTCAGGTTGGCAATTTGAACTGCAAAAACCCCGTACACCATGTAGGCAACTACTTGCTACAAGCCACCTCCCCCTCCCCTTGGTCGGCCAGCCCTTATACTAGACCGCCGAGGCCGAGCACTTTGACACCGGGACCAGGAGGTCCCCTAGGTAGGAGGGCGTGGTCGGGTGGTGGGGGGAGGGGGGCATTGCCTTACAGCCTACCTCCCCCCACCC
>NW_026267152.1:312197-317581 GCF_000697945.3 Frankliniella occidentalis
CTCCCCCGCACTAACTGCTGAATGACTTTAATTAAGCTGCCGCTACGGCGCCCGTTCGTTCGGGTCGGGGCAACGCCACCGCTGCTTGTTGTATTCTCCCCCCCCCCCGGCCTCTCCCTGTCCTGTCCATCCGGAGGCGGCTTTACGTGTCCTTGTTTACGGCCCGAATGCAGATGGGACCCCTCCTCGCCTCCTTTCAACAGAGTCACACGCCCTCTCCGAGGCGTTCGCGAGTGTGTCTTACTTCTGTAACTTTGTATAAAGTAGTTTTGACAAATTCATCTCCTTCAACTAGTCCGTGATTCAAATTCGTTTCAACGTGAATCTATGCCTCAACCTCCCCTGGATTAGTTGATTGACGTTAAAACGAATTGGACACAATTTTGAAACGAACGTCACACAATTCACAATAAAACGAATCTGACGCGTCACACTCGTTGGTAAACAGCGTCGGCTTAAATTTTCTGATGACATACCTAATTTGAAATTTACAAGCCGTCGAGAGCGATGAGCGCCTGCGAGACTCAGGGTAGGCCATACCGCTGTACACGCATGCACTACGGGCAAGATATTGCCTATCCATCAGGCGCTATGAGACCGGGGATTGACTAAACTTGCCTAGGGGTGGCCGGTACACGGACCTTATAATACCGATGATACTTTATTATCTTCTTTAACATCGTAATACCTGTCCTTGCCCTTTTCCTTTACACTCTCCCCTTCCCGTTAAGCACATTCTCATATTCCGCAATATTTGCACAGCCTCGCTGGCGATGAGATGAAAGTGTGTGTTTTGTGGACTAAATTAAGACTTACAATAGCCCACAATGCTGCGGTTGTCATTGTTTTCCTCTATCCTTACCTTCGTCGCGTTGTGCGCTGAGTGAACGGCAGTCAATCAAACGGATGTGTTCTTATTTGCGCGCGGAACGCAATCCGGACCTCACTCGACCGAGAGACAAGACAGATAAATTTTATATAAAGCTACGAGGAAAACCGACCGACGGCGGTCGATGGCTACTAAAACGACTGGCCGAGTTCGCTTGTGAAAAGGGGAGACCAACTTAACTTTGCGTTCTTCGTCTCCACTGTTTAATTTTGCACGTAACTACTGCCTTGGAACCTTAGAGAAAAACGTTTCTGAAAATGCTCTCTGCTCCTTCCTGCAGCACCGCCACCACCGCCGCTACAATAACCGGCGGGAAATAATGGAGTTAGTTTTAGCCAGGCCTTAATTCGGCCCGACGAGACTTACACCAATTACACGCGAGCGCGCGCCTATCCCGGCGCGCGGTGTGTCTGGTGGCGGCGAGGACCGGCATTCCACGCGGATGGGAAGGGGGAGAGAGAAGGGGGAGGAGGGGTGCGAAACGGGAGGAGGAGGAGGAGGAGGAGGGAGGGCGGGGGAGCCTCTGGCAGTCAATCTCACAGACAGACGGCGTGGCGCGGCAGCAGCAGCGGCACAGAGTTGGCAGCCCTGCTTCCCGTTTGCGCCGCGTCACGTGACTCGAGCGGCGCGGGCGGAGCAGCGGCAGGGCGCCAGTGCTTCGGAGACCGCTGCTGCTGGGCCGTTGACTCTGCTGCCCCGCGGGGAGACGACCGCGGAGTCTGGAGCGGAGGGAGGGTCCATCCTCTCTCCACATCTCGCGCTCTCCGCGGCGAAGGAGAGCACCAGCAGCACCAGCAGCAGGGTGGGTTCGCCGCCGTGGCGTGGGTGGGGTCGTGGCGTGGACCGGGCCGGGCCAGAGGCTTGGGGGGGAGGGGATGCTCTTCGAGGAATGAGGAATATGCAAGTAAAACTTTTATAAGCCCAACGAGGCTAGGGGGCATCCGGAGGCGACGGGGGGGGATGCGGATGGGAGAGTGGGCTGAGAGAGAGGAATTGGTGGATGAAAATCGCGGCGGCGAGGAGCAGCGGGAGTGAGACAAGAGAGAGAGACGTGGGGTGTGGGGGGGGACACGCCCATCCCCATGTGCGCGCGCGTACGTCTCAGGGCGTACGTAATCCCGCTGCATGCCTCGAGCGACTTCCCTTAATCCCCGACTTAACGCAGTACACAGTTGCCTCCGTGTGTGTGTATGTGTGTATGTGTGCGTGTGTGTGTGTGTGTGCGCGTGTGTCCCGTCGCGCCAGTCGCACCGACTGTGTTCAATTATTCCGCCTCACTAACTCTCTCACTCTCCTCTCTCTCTCCTCTCCCTCTCTCTCCCTCTCTTTCTCTCTCCCCTGCGCCGCGTAGAGGGTAGGCTGGCCCCGGGCGGGCTGCGACAGGACGGCAGGTTGCATGTACGACGTGTTGCCTATCTACCCATATACCTGCGGAGGCAGAGCTCTGCGCTCTGCCGCAGCGTCGTCGCGTCTCTGCTGCGACTGTTTGCCGTCAGGTTAGCACAGTGTTCGCGCCGTACTGCGCTACACCACCACCAAGCCGGAGGAGAGGGAGCTCGGAAAGGGGGGGGGGGAGGGGGGTACATAAATTGGGACGCGCTTATGAAAGCGGTATCTTTTGATTACGGCGTTGGCCATGGGCAGCAGCTAGGCGCCGGCCAACAGAAATTAACGGCCTCCGCTTGCTCTCGCTGCGCTGCACCTCGCCGCCGCTTCGCTCCAAAAAAGTGCTCCGCTAACGACGTGCGTGAGGCCGGGGGAGGCTTTAAGTTTATTTGGAAAATCCAAAACACGGCGGTGGTGGCGGCGGCGGCGGCTCAGAAACATTCATCACAATTTTTTTTCTTCTTTGTGCTAAATGCTTCGTGTTTAATAAGAAAAAGTTGCAGGGGGGATAAAAGTGTAAATATAGTACAGTCGCAAATAGTGAAGGTATGCGGCTTGCGCTCCGCGCAGCCTTCGCGCGCCGCCCGTCCCCGTGAGACGCCGGCCTTGCGCCAAGGATAATTAGTGTTATTACAGGGAATGCCCGGTGTAATGAGTTTCCAGCGTTATATTGGGCTGCTGCTGGCTGGCTGGTGCAAGGAGCGACGAGGTCGGCCAGGACGGGACCAGCGGCAGCGACGGGCCGGGTTGTGGATCCGACATTTACTTTCGGAGA
The DNA here is from genome assembly GCF_000697945.3 of Frankliniella occidentalis. Taxonomy (NCBI): domain Eukaryota; kingdom Metazoa; phylum Arthropoda; class Insecta; order Thysanoptera; family Thripidae; genus Frankliniella; species Frankliniella occidentalis. The sequence continues at coordinate 315,248 of NW_026267152.1, forward strand.
GAGGTGCGCTCCTCCTCCTCCTCCTCCTAGCAGAGAGGGTCGGTTATAAGTCATAATAAAAAAGCAGCCTGAAGGGCGGCGCGATGTCGTCGCGTGGGATGCGCCCAAGTACCAACAAGTACCGGGTGTGTGTGTCAGAGCAAACGCAGCAAGGGTAAGGGTTGGGATTGCGTTATACCCGTGCGTACCCTTTTGGGCTGCAGGGGCCATGGTGGCGCCCCTGCGGGAGGGAAGGGGGGGGGGGGTGGCAAACACTGCAGCGTCCCCGCCCCGATGATACGTACTCCCACAAGCGAAGGTTGCCCACCCCCTATACCATCTTCTTACGGGCCTGTACCCCCATCAGATCCTTATTGGCAATCATGTTTGAATAGAAAATAGGTCAGTTCGCTTCGTGTGGGGTTGTGTTTTTTTGTATTGGTTTTGGTTCTCTTGTTTTGTGAGGAGAAAATTATTGTTGCAGCAGCGAGGAGGCGAGGCCTCCCATGAGATCGCACATACAGTAGACAGTAGGAAAGGGGGATGGGGGTGATGTCGGTCGTGCCGTTTGAGCGAGAGCAGTCTCTGCGCTTGGCCAGGGCAACGGACGGCATGTGCAGGGGACTGTGCGGAAAGGGATAGGGGGGGGGCAGAGGGGTTGGAGAGCGGGGTTAAGTGAAGGGGGATGGGAGGGGGGAGACACACAGAGCAGGGCCCCGGGTCTGGGGCTGTTCACCTGTCAACCTCTTTGTGCGCAATGTTGCCCGGCCTGAAATATGAGTGGGACCGTAAGCGTTTCCTTCCGCCCCCGCGCTCCCCGTAGGCTGCCACGGCCGGGGCGTGCACGGCCCGGGAAGGAGGGGGTAAGGGAGGTAGGGGGGGGGGGAGTGGAGGTCGGCGCCCAACCTAAGGAGGGAATTAAAGCAAATTTAAATAATTCGGAGAAGGGACACCATTTACACGGAACGACAAGAGGGGGCCGCCGGGAAGGACGCAGCAGATTTAGTGTCGCTCTGGCCAAATGACCCTCGGAGCAGCGGCGGCGGGGAAGGAGGGAGTGACTGAGTACGAGGGGTAGCCCACGGGTACCTCCTGTACCACCGGACAAAATTAGGCCCGCCATAAATTTGCCGTTTTCTTGGCAGTGCGGCATCGGGACGGGCAGGGCGGGAGCGGCGCTAGGCTCACCTGGAGAGGCGGCGCGGGGTGAGCCTTGCCCCGCCTCTCCGCTCGGTGGTATGATGGATGTGCTCCGGTGTCCCGCGCGCGCTCACGGGGTGTTAAACCCGAGGCAGCGGCAGGCAAGTGCGTGAGGCGTGGCGGGGCGGGGCGGGGCGGGGTGGGGCGGTTAGTCTGCACGTCTCGGGAAAAGAACAACAACAGCAATGTAGGAGCTGAGCCAAGCGGGGCGGCCGCGCTCGCGCTGCACCACGCCCTGCTGGTCCCCGAGGCTATATACTACGGGCTCTCTTCCTCCGCCCGCCCCTTGCTTCGCCGACAACGAGGAGGGCTTTTGCGAAGTGCGTCGGGCTCCGATGTAGTAGTGGCGGCTGCGAGAGGGGAGGGGAGAGGGCTGCTTCAGCCCTTCAACAACCTCGACCGGTTCCTGCTTCCTCGAACGAAAGAACGGTTCGCAGAATATGGTAGCCTATTCCGCTGCAAGCGAACCGGAAACTGAAGAAGAAAAGCATGACTGCTCGATCTGCTACCCTGTAATTATTGGCTGACCAAACACACCGAGGGCATCGTTGACCAACAAGCGTTCAGGAGGAAACAGTTTGGACAGTCATGCTTTTCTTCTTTAGGTTCCGGTTGGCCTGCAGCCTGCAGCGAGCGGAATACCCTATTGATATGTACTAGCGAATACTGGACTATGTGATATTCGTCGAATATAAAATCTCCAGTGCAGTAGAACGGAGTGTGCAGGATGGGATGTGCCACCCCGGTGTTACGAATTTTTACATACCCAGGGACCATGTCTCCGTACGGGCGGCGGCGGGAGTTGAAACAAAGTCGAAACCGCGCTCGCAACCCTGAGGTGTTTCCCTTCTCATACACCTGCGGTACATACACAGTGCACAGTTCTACCGTTCGCGGAAGCTTTAGAGAGAAACTGCCCGGAGCTGAAAAGGAGTCTTGCGCGTCCTGGACAGTGTTCCTTACTTCCCCTTTGTTGCTTCTCACCGGCCGGCTACCCCCCGTCCCCTCCTCCTCCTCATACACTTTCCTCGCCCCTTACCCCCTTATCTTATTCAGCGATTCGCCGCCCGCCCCGCCGCGGTTTAGCGGGTTTTTACGGCAGACTCCACAGGTGCTACGGGCGCCGTAGAGCCACGGCGGCGGCCCCCCTATACC
>NW_026267152.1:319721-320867 GCF_000697945.3 Frankliniella occidentalis
CTGGAGGAGAAAGGGGGGGCGGGAGCGGGGGATAGCAATGACGGGAATGGGGAGGGGAGCAGGAGGGTCGTAGTACCCGAGGGACGACAACAACGGGGGCTGCAGCGCAGCCAAGCCATCCTGATCAGTGGCGAGGTGCGAGAGTGGGGAGGGGAACGGGGCATGCAGGCAGGGGCAAGAGAGAGGGGTCTGCTGCTGCTCTCTGGCAACGGGACAAAAACAAAGGGGCAGCGGGGCGAGTGAGGCGGAAGAAGAAAATGGTAGGGGGAGGAGGACAGAACGGCTGCTGCAGCGTGCAGCGACCTGCAGCAGAGCGGGATAGATAGTGCAGTACGATGTGAGTACGGATCCAAAGGTACTGTAAAATATTTCCGACATCTTTGTTGCAACGCCGAACTTCTTTCCTGCACGAAGATCCCCCCGGTTGAAGCCAGCGGGTTGTCAAGGTTCACCGACACTCCGACAACCAGGTCACAAAAACTGAAATTTGTTGCGAAGATTCGAAAACAACCCTCTCTTTGTGGCACAGTGACAGACCCTCTCTTTTCTCGCTGATCCCTTTCTCCCTCGCCCTGTGCTCTGTATGGATCCGCCATCCAAGGGTTCATCGTCCGGGCGTTGTCATCAGTCTCACAGTCCGCTGGGCCGTCGCGGCCTGTCGATGCACACCTCGCCATGTCATCATCTCTGCGGCACCCACGCCAGGCACCCCTCGTCCCATAGCCTCCGCCCCGCCACTGCCACTCCCCGCGGCTGCCGTCGACCTGTCGCGCTGCTATCGCCCGGGAGCATCAGGGCGCGTCGTGTGGGCTCTCGCACGCTCTATCCGCTCGGCATCTCACCCCGAGCGATTCCCTCGCGAGTCCTGCGCTTGGAGGGGTGTCGACGGGGAGGTGTCACCCCGCCAGTGGAACGGCGGAGTCGCCACACAAGGAGGTCAGGGACACCACTGATGCGCCCGGCGTGCGTCTTCTATTTCCCCCACCATGCCCAGGTCCAGGTCGAGGTCCTGCTCGGGCGCCCCTTTGTGCGCTGCTAGGACCCCGCCGCGCCGGTGCTGAAGCCCCGCTCCCTATCACTCTCTCGCCGCGTCATCCGGGGGCCCGAGGTGTGACGTGTTGGTGTGTGGTGTGGCGTGGCAGGGCG
>NW_026267152.1:321537-322912 GCF_000697945.3 Frankliniella occidentalis
GGCTGTACTGTTACCGAGCTTCGAGCGAGCAGCATTGCAGGTTCTCCCAAATGAAAAGCATGCCCCTCTCGCGCATACAATCCGTTTTGCACCACCTGATGCCCCCGTTGCCCCGCACAACCCTGCTCGCCTCCCCGCCCCTTCCATCCACCCTTCAAAACAACAAAAATAAAAATAAAATCTCTTCCCTTTCGCAATCCAGCCACCGTATGCCCGCCCCTTCGCATCGCCTAACATCCCCCGCACATGCGACAAGTGGAGTATTACCGGAAAATGGGGGAGAGGGAGGAAGGGGGGAGGCTTGTGAGCGCGTCCGTCTGTGTAAGTTCTCGCTGTGTGTGTGTGAGTGAGAACGAGCAAGCGTGCGTGTTGGTAAGGACGTACGTGATACGCGCTCAAATCCTGCCTCGTAGCCCCCCTGCCGCCCCTCAGCCCCTCACACCCCGACCCGCCACCGCCCTGACTCGGTTGCGGGAGACGTTTCCCATAAATCCGCCATGCACTTGCGCGCGCCCCTTTTGACGGCGGGCCCACTTGTTTGCTTTTAACGGCTGTTGGAAGGGGGAGGGGCGGGGGGTTGCAGGCCAGCTGCGATACACAGCTGCACCACCTGCGCCGCCCATCGGCCGCAATAACACGCCCGCCTCCGCACCCCATCCGACCGCCTCCCCAGCTGCAGCAGCTGCAGCAGGTGCGGCCGTCCGCTTTTAGCAGGCGTGCCAGGCGGACTGCTAGCGGGTGGGTGCAGCCGCCCGCTGAGCCGGTGCGCTGCTAGGCGGACAGATGCAGCAGCTGCAGGTGGGGCCATCGGCTGAGCGGGCGTAGCGTAGGGGTGGACAGCTTCAGCAGTTGCAGGTGCGGCTTCTGCCTGCGATTAGCAGATGTGGTAGCCAGCAGCAGCTGCGGCAGCTGCACGCCTTCCCGGAGTGGACGACACGCATAAACCACATAACACCGCCTTTGCCTTATCGTGTGTGCTTGTCTCTGTGTGTTGCAGGGGGCTGCTGGCCTGGCCGGGGGACGACGGAGGAGGCCAACGACTGCGACTGCAAACTGCGACTCAATTCGGACACGCACGGATAGATTTGTAATATGTGTGTACACAATAACTGTATAATGACAATAAACAGTTGCGAACTGATTTAACACAAGTGCCGTGTGGTTTGGTTGTTAATCAATACCCTATTGTCGCCGCGGCGGCCCGCGGGTACGGCTCCCCCGCCGCGCCGCAGACTCAGCGTGTACGCCAAACATGGAGAACAAGCGATAGTGATGGTGGAGGGGGAGGGGAGGGGGGGAGACAGGCGAACAGAGAGACAGGGGTACAGGGAGACAGAGAGACAGGCGAGAAGGGAGACAGAGACAGAGATGCACT
>NW_026267152.1:322962-326207 GCF_000697945.3 Frankliniella occidentalis
CGCGTTGGTGATCGCACCTCTTTTTGGAAACCGGGCAAACGCCCCGGTATTAAAAAAAAAAAAAAGATCCTATAAGCAAACAGGGAATTAGAACATAATAATAAAAGATGCAGGACTGAATGGGAAATAACAGATGAACGGAGCGGACACAAGCCAGCAGGATGAAATCGCAGTTGGTATTTAGACAATCATGGTGCGAACTCGACAGGGCGCGAGCCGTGTGTGCGCTCGTTTTTAAAAACTATATTCGGTAAATTTCCAAACGGTAAATGGTCCGAGGATCGATCCCGTCTTCGATACCTTGCTATAATTTGTGGCGGGTGCTGAGGAAGGGGAAGTGGAGAAAGGGGGCGGCGCAGGCCATGGTGCGAGATAGGGCATGTTCCGTGGCATGTTCCCTTATCGGAGAGCCTGCCGCCCACGGCCGGGCCGGGCGGGGCGGGGCCGGCGGAGGCAAGGGCTCCACGTCTGAGGGACTCCTCGCCTGCTGATGAAGCAGGTGCGGAAAGAGCAGAGGGAGAAAAGGGAAGGGGAGAGGGAGAGGAGGGGGGGGGGCACCACGGCAAAACGGCATCAGGGCCGGAAGTGCTTCAAAATGAAGTGCCGAAAGGCCTTCCGTGGCTAGGTGCGCCTGGGTGCGCGCCTGGTGTTGGGGAGGGGGGGGGGGCAGGTGCATCCGCCCCTCCTCTTCCTTCTTACGCTGAATAGCGTCCATGCTGATGCCAAACTTATGAGATTTTCTTTTCCTTTTTTTTTATTTCCTTTTTTTCATTCAAATTCCTTTGCAAAGTTTGTGCTGGGGTGAAACTAAGCGCAGCATCCTCATCCGAGAGACTCTCGCGCCGAGACCTCGGTATACGATTCACCACCTGGTACGTACCTTCAAAACAGATGAACCAGGTTGAACGCGCCAGCCCAGCCTTCCGGTCATACCTTGCGTTTGGACCTATCAATATTCGCCCGCTGCAGACGTCGAAGTGAACGAGACCAGAGGGTGGGGTGGGGGTGGGGGGTGTTATTAGTGGGTCCGGATATGCCATTTCCGCGCTGCAGAACGCGTTGGAGTTTGGGCACCAGGTCCAGGTGGGACCGGATTTCCTCTTCACTCTGCCCAAAATGTCCTCTCTCATCCCCTCCCCTTGTTTTTCTCTTTCTTTCCTTTTCCCTTTCTTCGCTTCTTTCACAAAGGACCACGTGGTTGTGTGAAGGGCCTCTATTCGAGCCTCTGCCATTCCACGGGAACCATGCCACAGTAGTAGAGGCGTCAGATCGACGCTATGAGGGCGCGCACAGTCAGTATGGTTCGGGGACGGATTACAATCCAATGCAACATTGACGCCAGCAGCTGACGAGGCGGGAGGCGCGGAACGCGGCGGACGGGCGGGGCGGGGCGGAGCGTGGGTCTGCCCCGGGGAAATCACTCCGGATGCCATATCGAGACCCTCTGCTCTGCTGTCTTTCGAAACTCATCCGCGCACCCGCAATTTATTTTTTTCTTGTCTCCACTGCGATTCTTTATGTGGCGTCGTATTCCCCACAAAAGGGGATCGACGCGGTACTCGCGGAAGTCCCTTTACACACGCAAGATGTGGGGGTGGGGAGGGAGGTAAAGCGCGGTCAGCATTGAATCGGGCCCTGGCCGGAACTAATCACTTGCTGCGCGCGAAGTGCGGGCCGCGGGCCGGATTTGGACCTAGATCTGGCTCAGATCGCGGAACGGGGTGGGAGTATGGTACCCGGCCGAGCAGCTGGCGGGCAGGGACTGTGGCTCTGCGGGCCGCCCCGGGGGCCCCTGGCGCTGCACGCACCGGCTTAACACTCTCCCCAGTCTTGCATATTCCATCTGCTCGCCGTTTGTTTTCTCTGGGAAGCCGTAAAGCGGCCGCCTGCGCGCCGCCCGGGCGAGGAGCTAACAGGGCGGGTGGCCCGGCCGGGGCCCGGCGGCACAAGTGGGGGGCGTTTTACCCGCACTCACTGCGAATGCAGCAGCGTGGCTTTTAGCGTAATGAAGGGCGTTGCCACAGCGGCAGGGCGGCAGGGCGGCAGGGCGGCAGGGCGGCAGGGCGGCAGGGCGGCAGGGCGGCAGGGCGGCAGGGCGGCAGGGCGGCAGGGCGGCAGCCGGGAGCCACACGCCGCGCACCGGCCAGCCGAGCCGTACGAGTGCGTACCTCCACCACCACAAGCTGCATTGCGTACGAATGCCTGAAGATGAGCCGCTGAAAGGGTCTCTCTGTCTCTGTCCCTGTTTCTGTCTGTCTGTCTGTCTGTCTGTCTGTCTGTCTGTCTGTCTGTCTGTCTGTCTGTCTGTCTGTCTGTCTGTCTGTAAAACGCCAATACCAATCCATACGAGGGGCATGCTGACCCGCTCTGCCTGTCGTCTCCTCCTTCCTGCTCAGTTTACTCTCGAACAAAATAATGAGATTATGCGATTGAAAAACACAACCCGTCCCCCTCGGTCCCCCTACACTGCCGGTCCAAGTGTGGGAAATGATCCAAATGGCATGGCGAAAGGGGGTTCTCTTTCTCTTCTTCGATGCGCTGCCAGCGCCGCCAGCGCCGCCACTGCAGCACTGGAGAGCAGGCGGCGGCGAGCGGAGAGCGCCTGGCGGTTAGGCTCTCCTCGCAGCGGCCGGGCAGCGGCGCGGAGCGGGTGGCCTACCCCGCTCTCGTCGGGCTGACTTGCAGCAAGCGCAAACGAACGGGGAACCGTCGGATAAGGGAGAGGAGGGGAGGTGGAAAGTAAGGACGAGGACGAGGAACAGGAACAGGAACACGACGAGGAGAGGATGGCAGGCGGAGTAGGCGAGCTGCAGCAACTGGGCGCGGGGGGTGCGAGGAGTAGGATTAGGTGGACGAGGACGAGGAGAGGGTAGGCGACGGAGTGGGCGCACTGCAGCCCGTGGGCGTGCGGAGCACCCAGGCCCGCCCGCCCCGCCTGGAGGCGGAGGAGGTGGAGGATCAGGATCAGGACAAGGACGAGGAAAGGGTGAGCGGCGGAGTAGGTGCACTGCAGCCCGTGGGCTCGCGGGGAACCCAGGCCCGCCCGCGCCGCCTGGAGGTGGAGGAGGTGGAGGACGAGGAGAGGGTGCTGGGCGGAGTGGGCGGGCTGCAGCCCGTGGGCGCGCGGGGCGCTCCAAGCCCGCCTGCCCCGCGCCTTATCGCCCGCTTTTAATTACGAGTCTCGTAAAGGAAATTGAGGAGTGCTGCTGATGTTTTCACCGTCTGCTGCGCCGTCGTCGGCGGCG
>NW_026267152.1:326397-328152 GCF_000697945.3 Frankliniella occidentalis
CTGCCCCCCGCCCCCCGCACCTCGAACGCGAACGGTAAGGGGAGGCAGAGAAAATTGGCCGTCCGTATTATGGCCCACATTGGCGGCACCTCTCGCATCGCAGCAAAGCTCTCAACTAAAACTCATTATCGGCTCAAAATCACGTTTACGAATTAGTCTGGCGCCGTCGTTGGGGGTGCTGCCCGGCACTGGTTTCAGGAACCCCGTCGCCGCCCCCGTTGCAGGCGGCAGCTGGGGGGCCACCCTTTGGGCGGCAGCCAATGGCGTTGCTATTGGCGCGGAAGAAGCGAGGTGGGGAGGCGCGCCGGACCATGAGGGGGGACGGGGGCACCTGCTGGCCGAGGCACTGGCTTATTTAGGGCGCAAAAATGAAGAGGGGCCGTCGCAATCGACTGGAGAAGAGAGGGGGAGCGGTCCAGGGGATGAGAGAGAAAGGTGAGGGTGGGGGTAGGGGAGGGGTGCGAGAAGAGAGATAGGGTGAGGCGTCGTATCAAGAAAGAGCCGGAGCCGGTCCAAGACGAGGTCCTGGAGGTCCTGCTGCTAGAGGATGACGGAGGGGAGCCTGATGGTCTCATTCGGAGGGCTAATGCGATTACCAGTGGTTTCATTAGGTTGTATTGGCAGCCGCAGCAACGTTGGGGAAGGAAAGGGGCGTGGCGGGGCGGGGCGGGGCGTGGCGGGGCGCAACGCGGGGGGGACAACAACAGCCTCAGGCAGCCCCGGCCCCTTTCCTCCTAGGGGACACGGGACGCCTGACTGGCGCTTGGTGACTGGCGGTCCTGGTGGTGCCGTTGCCGTTGTTGCCCCTTCCGTTGCCGTGGCCGCCGTCGTCGTTTCCGTTGCCATTTGCCACGCTGCGCTGCGATTGACCAGCTCGACGTTAATTTGATTGCGCTGCGTCATTTCACGGGCAATCGTCGTCGTCGTCCTTCTGCGTCTCTTCCGGCCACACAGGGAAACGTGGAAAAAAGAACTTGATGGTCAGAAAATAATTTCGCCCACCCTGTGCTAAAGAGAGCGAGGAGAGCGAGGGGGGGGGGTTGAACTTAGCCTTGTGGAAGAGACAGTCTTGGGCACTATCTGGAAATAAAATACAAGGTTCGGAAAAGGAGAAAGATGAAAGATGCAAGGACTCGGACGATGCCACAGTCCGCGTCGCGGCCGTCGCGGCGGACCAAGGCGACTGGCGACTCTCTCGCCTAGCTCCTTGCGACTCGACTCCTTGCTGCCCAAACGCTTTCTGATGTTTATTCATAAGCAAAATGCATATTGCGCGCCGCCCTGAAAAAAAAAATAAACAGGAGGAGGGAGAAGGGAAGAAAATAAAAAGAACGGCGCAGAGAGAACCGGACGCATTATTTCGAGTGGGCGCGCCGGGCCGGCCATGTTTGAAGTGCGGCCGGGCCTCTCCCGCTCACTCCTTCCTCATCTTTCTCTCTCTCTCTCCTCCTCTCTCTCGGTCACTCTCTTTCCCTCTTTCTCGCCCTCTGCTTCCTCATCCCTTCCCATCTCGCTCTTTCTCTCTCACTCCCTCTGCCTCCCTCTCCCTTCTCTCTTCGGCGCTCTTTTTCCACGAGACCCTTTTGTAGCGATCCGCTGCAACGGCAGCAGCAGCAGCTCCGTGAAAATAAAATAGTAATAACAAAAACAAAACAAAAACACGGCAAAATTAATATTTTTCGCCCGACTGGCGTCGCCGCGCCGCACTACGCTGCGCAGCCGGCGAGCGGCGGCGGCAGTGGCAGCACCCCCCCC